>NC_069787.1:111730213-112033244 GCF_027406575.1 Nycticebus coucang | reverse complement strand
ATTTATAATCCTGGCAGCCCTTAATAGAATACGTGGAGTGCTCACGACGATCGGGCAGGAGTGGAGCAAATAGGCCTGGCTTTACTCCTTGTCTTTCTCTGGCAAATAATAAAATATTGCGTTTTAAGATTGTAAGAATAAACTCATTTATCTGATAAGATTTAATTACTAGAAATTCATAATTATGAGCTGGTCAATTTATTCTTAAATGTTAATATCTGTATTAGGGTATATTGCGACATATCTCTATGTTATCGAAATACTAATGAGTGCCACTGATAAACTCCAACTGGTTACACAGAGCTACCATTGTTGAGTAGCTTGATTTAGGCATCATTTTCACATTAAAACCTGAAAGAGTCTGTTGACCATTGATGCTCCCACATCTATTTCCATTCTCTCACATGGCCACACAAAATTTCTTCTAAGAAGTCATCCTCCCTGTGATAATCAGCTATCTGGTCTATAAAGGATTGATCCAAGACTCAACTCTGAGGACAAGTCTACTGGTGATTTAATAAAATCAGCTGGTGTAACTTCCTGGACATAATGATATTTTTTTTTTCAGAGAAATCAATAAAACTAAGTGTAAGTAAAGAGATGTGAGATTATTAATACTGTGACTTAAGAGTGAAGATGCTCTCTCCTTCAGGAATTGCAAAATTATATGAAAACGGATGTTATTCCCCTCCAGCTACAGAACGGAAGGCAGTTTGAAGATAAAGTCAAAGTACCAAGAAGTATAGAAACAGAACTGATTTTAGTATCATTCACAGCTGTTGGTTCAAGGCATTTTTGAAGGCAAGTCTGCACATGGACTCTCAGTTACATAAGCCAATAAACTGGTTTTTCCATCTTCCTTCCTTCCTCCCTTGCTCCCTTCTTCCCTCTCTCCACTCCTCCCTCTTTTCCTTCCTTCCTTCTTTCATTTTTTTTTAATTTAATATAGTTCAAATTGAGCATTTGTCATTTGCAAATGAAAGATCCTTAGTCATTAAATCATTAACGTGCATCTCTTAACTTCCATACTGAAGTTCATGAAGTTCATATAACTTGGCTAAGGTTAGGCTGACAGTGGTAGAACTGATCTGAAATTCTGTTAAAAATGGTTCCAAAGTTTAGGCTCATTCCTTTGTACTACAGACACTTATTTCTGAAAAGCAACCTTCACGATGGCTGATCAAAGGCAGAAACCTGTCATCTGACAACAATGCAAGTATTTTCACAATACCAAATAACAGACCTACCATAATAACAGAGGCTTGCTTTTTATCTTTTCTGTTCATCAACATTTTGTGTTTTACAGTTTTATCTATATACATGCCCTCATGATACCGGGGATCATTGAGAAATATAATTTTTTAAGTAGAAATCTGCACATATTTAACACACTGAAATTCCAAATAAATGCTTGGAAAAATTTAGTCCCTATTGCCTTTTCAATAAAACGTGCTATGAAGAAATCAGTTCCATTTACTTCCTCTAATTATATAAAATTAAAATAAAACATAATGGTAACAATGGGCAGAATATAATACCCCAAATCACAAGAATCTGTGATAATAATTAAGCAAAACTGATTTTTAAAGCTTAAGTTACTAACGAAGCAATTTTCCAAAATCTATAATGATTTAGCTAGTTTGCCAGTAACTTAGTTTCATAATCAGACTCTAATTTTTATACTTAAAACAATTAAAAAATGAAGATTAAATTTTCACTAATACCAAGAGAAGCTATTGTTTTTAAAAAGTAGTGCATTTTTATCATTTATTTGTCATATATTAAGTGTTTCTGAAGAAGTTCGCCTAGGGATAAAGATTTTTTAGCCAGCATTGGCTCTTCACAGTTCACTTAGAAAGGTATGTTACTTTGTTAATTAGTGTGTTTAACTGATAATTTGTGCATGACATTTTGCAAAGAAGAACTAAAGCTATGCTCTAAATTAATGAATAATAAAAAGAGGGAATAGCCACAAAAATTTTTAAAGAAGAGATAAATATATGCAAAGTGTAGGTAATGTTATGAAACCATTCATACACACAAACACAATAGATCCAAGATTTGAGACAAAAATGAAAAAAATAAATTTTATTTATTTTTAAAACAATTTTTTTGCTTTCTGAAAATTTGCAAAAAAAAAAAATTCTTAAAATACACTCTCCTTTTATTTTGTGATTGACAAACTGTTCTGTATCCCTGAATCCCAAAAGTTTCTTAAAATATCCTCACATATAATACATTTATACCTTAAAGAACTCTTTATCCCTTATCCTCTACAATACCAAAATAGAATTAAATAAGATTTAAAGAACAGCTAAATAAATATTTTACATGAAACAGTTTTTTCCTTAAATTGTGAGATCATTTGACTCGGGATTCTGGAATCTGTATCAATAGCTATATGAAGAAAATGTTTGAAATAATTTTAAATTTAGAGATTTAACTTTAAATTAATGTCTTCAACTATGTTTTATTTAATGTCTTAACATATAGATATATATTTTAATAGAGAAAACACACACAATGTGAATAAATACATGATTTTTTCTTTCATCTAGTTTAATTTTATTATAAAAGCAAGAAAATTAAAAATTTGATGTCCATGGAAAATTAGAATATCATATCTCAGTAAATAAGAGACTCAAACAAATGATTTCAGGATTTGAATTTAGAAATAACAGCCATAACAAAAATAATTGCCATTATTCATTCTTCCAAACTTTTAAAATGTATTTTCCTGTGGTTTTATAGGAACATAGGGCATTCACAAGTGAATGCTTAAATTGTTAAACAATTGGAATGAAGTTCATGATTCAAATAAATATGAAAAGTTACAAGTAGATTATAGTAATTCCACATAATGTGTATGTGAAAACATGGAAAATTAATCATTTAAACTTATTTGATCCCTCATCAATTTGTTTAAATTGGACCATGGCTAATGCCAAATATTGAGTCATCTTGAGTAACTTTTGCTTAGAAGAGGACAAATTTCAACCAGTATTTTCACTTCCATCCAAACTAGTATTAGTATACCTTAAAATTCGTTCAACATTACATACTTAAAGTCTCATTCTAAGAAGATACTTGATGCCTTTTCAAATTTTCAGTCTGCCTTTACTTCTTAAACATTTTTTTTACTATTTTGTTATAGCAAGTAATTAGAATATTCTGTTTCTTAGCAATCATTCTAATCATCTCCATTTTTAAAAAAGTGCTTAAGTAAATGTGAAGATTTTCCATCTGTGAAGATCTCACTTTAAGGATAAGTGTTCTGCCTTTGCCCACAGATACTTCTATTTCTTCATTTTAAGTTAAACGCCAAAGCTTTTGGCAAAGACGTTGAAGAGACACAACTCCAGTAACCTGTCTAAATCTGAACTCCTAATCTTACTCTTTAGACCCATCACCCACTGCTCAGTGAATGACAACACCGTTTCTTCTAGTTGCTTCAAGCCCAAATGTTTTTCTCTAACATACTAAATGCCATGTATCTGAAAAGCCTGCTCCTCTCCTATAAAAACTACAAAAAACACATGAAGATTCTGATGACTTTGCATCACTTCCATGAACATGCCACTTTTGCAAGCCTGGGCTGGTACAATAGCACATAATTGGTTTCCTTGCTCCCACCTAAACCCCTGTGTGCATTGTCAAGATAACAAGCAGCGTGAGCCTTTCCAGTTAAAAGGTGATGTCATTTATCCAGTCATATCTTCCTCCGGCTCCCTGTGGCTCATCTTTTATCCAATCTAACAGTCAAAATTGTTTTCATGGGTTTCAAGGCCTTAAACATCTTATTTCCCCACACTAACTCCCTTCTAAACTGGGGCCTAATTGCTTGAAGGCTGTGGTGGTCTGAAATTGAGTTAGACCACCCAGAAACCCAGGGTACGACAGATGAGGTAGAAAGAGCTTATTTAAGGTTGAGCTGAAATTTCATATTTAAAAAACAAATAAAAACAATCATGGTTATTTTAAAATAAACACAAAAGTCTTCTTTACTAAGTGTACTAGTTAAAATGTCAATCTGATAAAGAATCATGTTTGACTAAATTTGGGGGTACAACACAGTCTAGTCAGGTTGACACAAAAGATTAATCAGACAATGTGTGTGGGAATGGCTGTTACAGGTGTGGGATAACGTCTTCTACACTAAACCCAGGCAGGTCTGTTGTTGCCAACCGCTCACTCTAGGCCTCCTTATTAGTCCACATTTTAGCTACTCAAGCAAACAAACAGCATTTTCTAACTCACCAAACCGCAACATTAAACATATAACATCTCCTTAGTGGGCCCATATTAATAAATTTACCTAATCCAATTTTATGTGCCTGCTAACCTTATCCCACATGCTTAATGTACATTTCTACATGTTTTCTGGATTTCTATTTGTACAAATTAGAAAACTCAATTAGTTCTTTTGGATAGTTCTATAAGCAACATTTCTGGCCTCACCGTTAGGGGTCTGTTGAAACTGAAATCTAGTTACATGAGAAGGAACAAAGAATCGCATGAGGGCACACAGCATCATTTTCAGGTCACCTGCCACAGGGGAGGGAATTACAGCTTCCCAGTTTCTGGGCAGCATTAATTGCCTTATACAGATGGAGAGAAATTCCTCTTGGAAGGGGAGAATCTGCTCTCAGGGGTTATGTAGAGGCCACTTCCATTGATAGTCATGACGCCTCTACCATTGACAAAGAAAACTCAGAGGAATTCACGGGTTCCATGTCTCCAATTTTGTCATGGAGTTGATCCATGCTTCCATTCCCACTTTCAGGATTTCATTCCTTCCCAGTCAATGCTCTCATTTTAATAGGAGGAGTCCAAGGAGGCTAAGAGTTCAACTTGCATTGTAATTCTTCCAGCCATTGGCTAGATTGGGTTAGATTTTCAAAACTTATCCCTGTGGTTATGGGAAATAAGAATTTCCTTTGAGATACACCCAGATAATTTCAGATTTTTATATGACACTTCAAGATTTTTTTCTCCTGAAATAATTATATTTTCACACTTTGTTCAGTGACATTAAGTGAAACCTATCGATTTCATTGTATTTATTAGTTTGATAAAAACATATAAAAATATTATACAGGGTCTGACAGTGAAGTTTGTGAACTCATCCTTTAAAAAAAAAAAGAGTGCTTTGAAGGATGAACTAGGTGTTGGCATTGGTGTATAGCTTCCCAAGAGGAGCACTTTAGAGGCAACCATAGTGATGATATTCAGCAATGAGTTATGTACCACTTTTTCTAGAATGACTTCATGATCTTAATTGTCCAAACTTAAGCGTATATATCACTACAAAAGTTTCGAGACAGACTGTGTTATGGTCCATTATTTCGCTTCTAAGAAACACGGTGGACAGCATCCTTTCTGATTCACCTCTGCTAGTTTCAACTTCCCTGGCTTATCAGTATTTCTGGGAGGGCTTCGTTTGTTTCTGTCTGTGAAGATTTTATGATTCTTGACTTTTGTGTATCTCAATACTCTCATAATCGTTCAGACGTGTATATATCTATACACACACACGAGGTATATATATGTAGTACATACAAAGAAAAAGAGAGAGAGATGGTTGATTTATTTTAAAAAATTGGCTCCTGATATTATTGGATCTGAAAAGTCCCCAATTCTGTATTTGGGAAGCTTGAGGCCCAGGGGACTTGATTCCAGTTCAACTTCAATGGCCCGTGAATCAGGATGTCAATAGTGTAAATTATAGACTGGGAGCAGAATATTTGTATGCCAACTCATGCGGTCAGGCTGGAGAAGTTACTGCTTCCTCATCTATTCTGTTCTATTAAGGTCTTTAATTACCAGAAAAGGACCCTTACATATTAGGAAGGCAAACTGTTTTACACACTCTTCTGATGCGAAAGTTAACCTCACACAGAATACTCCCAGAAACACACTCAGATTAATATTTTACCAGAAGCCTGGAGACCTCATTTCCTGGTCAAGTTGACACATAAAATTAAGCATCACAACAGGGCATCTTTTATTTAGGAGATTTTTTACTCTCAAAAAATACAATAACATTAAGTTTTTATCCTCAATCATTTGTCAGATGCTACCTGTCCATAGTGCAGTATTGGGTGTGAAATTTCTTATCCACATTCTTTAAGAATAGCACTCCTGAATCTCCAACTACACTGCTTATCGAAGCAATGAAACACACAATTCGGAAATTCAGATACTCTACTGTTTTTTTCTCTTTTTACTATTTCAGAGCAGTAGAAGAGTGCTTGAACAGAAATCTAAGACAGAAATCAGAAAAAAAAAAACAAAATTTTCACAGAGTATTTGTGTTCTTTGTTTTACTCTAAATGGCTAAAATTTACCCACTGGTGTTCATATGAGGACTCAGAAATTACAACAATGCCTACCACCTACCTCCCTTGTAACAGAAAACACATACATACATAACTAGTATGTGCAAAACACACACACATACACACACGCACACAATATCCTCTTCCACAGTCATGCTAAATAAACTTACAATCGAAACACGATCAGAGTGCTTATTAATAAATGCAGGCTAGCCCCTCTTTTCATCAGGATGTCAATTTTAAGACATTCATAATGAAGAGTAACATAATACTTGTAGTGTCAATCCGACGGATTTGTCCTCTAGAATTAGTTGTAGACATACTTGTATTTATGTAGTCAGAAGTAAAATATGCAGTGCCTTCTAGTATTACAATTTATGTTCTTTAATTACTTCTAATTTGTGCAAGCTACTTGTACTCCTTTTAAAGTATCTTATTTTTCTCAGTTTCAAATTTTCTACACTAATGAGTCTAATTCTTCCTGCAGTAAATACACAGGGGTTGCACTGCTGTTGATGGTATGAAGCCTTACTGAAAGATGAGTAGAAATAAATCATGTGTACACAAAGGAAATTGTTCCAAGAGTCATTTGCCCAGCAGAGATCAAAACCATTTGTTTTTTTACAATTGGCTTATAGAAGCAGAAGCTAATGAAGGACCACGGACTATTGGCTATTCTGGGATACCAGCTCCTAACTGGGCATAATGAACTGAAAACCTTATTCTGACAAGTAAATAATGAAATACACTTCACCAACTGTATAAAGACCTATAGATTCATCTCATCCTATTCATAGAGTTAGTTTTTCATTTCCAACTTGTATTACAAACATAAATCCTACTTTTTTTTTAGCAATTAAAATTACTCTGATTTCCCCCTTAGTAAACTCCACGGTGAATTTCTTCACTGATCAGTATGCTCTTGTCTGAAAAATTAATAGACTCATTATGAAGTTGTTTTTAGTTCTGGTGATCATTTTGTTGTTGTTGTTGATATATGCAAACTATAAATTCTATTATACTGTCTATTAACTACTTTAAAAATAATTTTATTTTTGCATTGAGAATTATTATTATCCACTTTTCAAGCATTGTATTACATACATCAAATTAAACTACTATAGAAAATCCAATATACTCCCTATTGCTAGCATCTGATTGATAGTTTGCTGATTTCTATTATTTTGCAAAGTGATACATAATTTTAGTGCCCTCCATAATTAACTAATACCTTATAGCTAAACTTATTCTTACTAATTGAAACACTTTAAAATAAATGACAAACATTTCTTGGTTTTAATTATTTGATAAATATACTTAACTATAAATTTCAAATCACTAAAATCAGATTTTAAAAAAAATGAGAACGCAAAACAACATTTAGAAACAAAATTAATGTTATTCTAAAGAAAGAACAAAGATTTCTTTTTCTCTTTCTCTTTCTGAAATGTTATCACAAATTTTTCCTTTTGCTTTTTAATATGTGAAAGAAATCTGAGGAATGAATATTACGCTTTGTGCTTTTCTTTGTCTTATCTGAGAAATACAAAAGAAAGACGTAGGTTATCTTTAAATGAAAATTCATATTATAAATGTTTCATCTCATGTCATTTAGCATTCTCTGAGATTTGTTATATTGATCTGTCTTATATTAAGGTTATATATTCTTTTAAAGGAATCTAGAAAATCATACAAATGTAATATATAAACGGGAGTTTGGGTTTCTGTCTAGAATGCCAGAACTGAAAAAAAAAAAACTCACCTGTGCTAATGATAAGAATAAATATACTGCATGATCATAAATTTCCTTGAATCCAAAGCTTGAGGTTCATAGGAAGCCTAGTATTCTAAAGTGAGGAAAAAGTAGCTCCTCAAAGACAGACTGCATATAAACACTGGCTCACCTGTGACAGAGCACAGAAGGAAGAGGGGCGAGGCTGTGTGAGCAGGTGAGAAAAATTCAAACCAAATTGGTAACAAATTGCAAGAAATGGAGTCCAGGCTAGTGTTAGAACGCAGATCCCTGGTAGATGCAGACCAAGTGGAGTGTGTGCTCTCTGAAGCCTCTTCTTCATGGTCCTCCACTGGGCCGAATGAAAAAGAGACTGATTAGAGACAGCTTGCCCTATCCATGAACAGTTGGAAAAGGGAAGTGGCCACCATTGAGGTAAAGACACCTAGCCTCTTCTCATAGAACAAAAATTCCTGATTGTCTGAGAAATGTCAACAGAGCTCATTACAACTATGAGCAGTAAATATCCGTTCCGCTTGGGGAAAGAGAGTAAGAAAAAAATGTTTAAATCTGGGGCACAGACATTAAACAGTTAAGGATCCAGGATTCTATTCTAATAGTAGTAGAAGTCTCTTAAAGCTGGGGAATGAGTAGGAAACATTATCTCTCACAAGACCTGGAGAAATGCAGGAAGTATTTGGCTGCCAGTCATAAGACCCAGCACACAGGTGGTTTTTAGTTAGTTTGTTTTTACTAAAATAAAGCTAGAAAGAACAAGAGAAACCATTCTTCTTTGCCCTTCCCTACTAGGTTAACAAGAACCAAATATCAAGCAACAGCCATCTACTTGGGGGGTGGGGTGGAGGGAAGAAAAACAGCCCGAGAGAGACCTAAATGCTCCAGGCATCCAGAGAAGACCAGAAGCTGAGAATAAAATGAGAACATTGAAAAAATATGCCATCACCCTCAGAACAAGATAACATTGGACTAACAAACAATAACATCAGATAAATGCGTTGCTATGGCACTGAAAGTAACCATAGCAACAACTCAGCCCAACTCCTGACCAAGCACACTAGAGAAACTTCTTGTCAACACACCCGGGCATCCCTAGGCAGACATACAAACTGCTGAAAATAAAAAACAAGGAGAAATCTTAAATGTAGCCAAAGGAAAATACAACTACATAAAAAGGAACAAACAAAAATAAGAATAACAATGAACTAACGTAATTCGTTATCTGAAACTGTCAAGTCAGATGACAGTAGAGTAAGAGAGTTCAAGTCAGAAAATTAAAACATATAGCTATCTATACTTTTATACCAAAAATATTATTCACAAAAGCTAAGTACAAATTTTAAAAAGATTAAGACTAAAAAAGAAAAAAAAATACCAAGAGTTGAATGCTAGAAAGAATATTTAAGAAAGTTTTACTAAGTAAAAAGGTACATCAGAAACAAATGTGACTAACACAAAAAATAAGTTCTGGGATTTTTTAATTAGTGTAATTTAATTAGTGTAATAAACAGTATTTCCTTCTTAATTTTTATGACACTAAAATAATAATTGTCGGGTGGCACCTGTAGCTCATTGAGTAGGGCTCCCAGTCCTGTGGCTCAGTGAGTAGGGTAGTGGCTCCATATACCAAGGGTGATGGGTTTGAACCTGGCCCCAGCCAAACTGCAACAACAACAACAAAAATAGGTGGGCATTGTGGTGGGCGCCTGTAGTCTCAGGTACTAGGGAGGCTGAGGCAAGGGAATTGTCTTAGCCCAAGAGCTGGAGGTTGCTGTGAGCTGTGACAACACAGTATAGTCTATATGCCTCTGTGAGTGAGCAGAGACAAATTCTTACTTTGCACCGTCAAGCCCAAACTGGGGCTGAACCCTAAGTAGGCTGTTAAGCCTGAGTACTTTGGAGGTAAAAGTCTAGTGCTCAGAAGCTGGCCCTGTTGCTGGGGCATGCAAATACATCACTGGTAAGTCCTAGGGATCTCTGGGCTGTGGTTTTGTGAGATAAGATCTCTGCCTCCAGGTGATTTGGGCCCCTAGAGAGCAGGAGAACAATCAACCCCCCCACCATCCCCCACCCCCACCCCCACCGGCAGCGATCTTGTGACTTAGCGGCTTACAGGGAAAAATGGCTAACGGCATGTCTTTCCAGGACTACTAATTTTAAATATAATAGAGAGAATGAGTATCGATTGATCAGTAGATTAGCAGATTCCAGGAAAAAGTTAATTTGTTTTTACAATATACCTATGAAGTGATTGGGTGATTATCGATTAACAGTGTGTACGTGCAGAACTGACTATTTAAGCCGGTCAGAAATAAAGAAGTTTGCTACATGCCACCAGAGCTTGTAGTCCTCTTTGCCTTATACTATTTCAATAAGCAGGTCTAACCTCCGTGTCATCAACGACCTGAACGACCCTCACACAACACCAGGGCACTGTACTGAGGGCAACAAAGTGAGACTCTGTCTCTAAAATAATAATAATAATAAAATAATAATTGTCTCATGTAAAACAGCAATTTGAGTGTTTTAGAGTTTATAGCACATATAAAGTAAAAAGTATGACAAAGATAGTATAGATATTGAAAGAGAAGAATTAGAAATTGATTATTTTAAAGTTATTATACTATGAACTATGTGTTTTAATGTTAAGTGAAGGGAAATTATGATATCTTTAATAAATTTATTGGAAAGACTAGGGCTACCAGGAGACAATATTAAAGTGGGCATAGATAAGACAATATTGGAGCTAAAGTAGAATCATAAAAATCCCTGGGTAATAGTGAAGATTACCAGGTTGAGAAAGAAAGAAAATGACTAGAAAATTGGCAGATTTAAACCCAACCATATAAAAATTATATTAAGTATACATGATTTAATATATCAGTTATAAGATAGAGATTATCATTTCACTGACTTCTGTTCTCATGTTTATTATTTTCTTTACTTGCAATAAGCTTAGTTTATTTTTATTTTTCAATTTTCTTATTTGGGAAACGAATAACTAACTTGAAAGTTTTCTTATTTTATATGCTTTTAATGCTAAAAGTTTTTAAAGCACTACTTTAGGTGTATCCAACAAATGTTGATGATTTGTGCCTTTGCTACCATTAAATTGACAATTTTATTTTTCTAATTTCTCCTGTAATTTTCACTTGACCAACAGGTTACTTAGAAGTGTGTTGTTAAATTTCAAATGTTTGAGGGTTAAGAACTTCATCAGACAGATATGTGGATGAAGAAAAAGCCCACAAAAAGGTGCCTCACACAATAGCTTGGCAGTTTCATATAAAGTTGAAATGAACATTTCATGTGACCAGAATTATCACTCCTAGAAATTTTCCCAAGACAAGTGAAAACTTATATTTACAGAAAAGTTCATGTACTAATGCCTATAAAGATTTTATTAAAAATCAAAAAATATTAAACATAACCTAAATATCCTTGTAATTGTGAATTTACAGATAGCACTGTGGGACTTCCATATGATAGCTTATTACTCAAAATAAACTGAATAATCAACTGACAAGGATTACAACTTTGATGAATATTAAGCTTATCATGGCAAGGAGAAGCTATGTCCACAGGTTACACATAATTCATTTAAATGATAAGCAATTTCATTTATATGAAATTTGGAAATCATAAAATTATAAACAAATTGTAAAATTAGACACAAATCAGTGGTTATCATTGGCTAGAAGTGGAGCAGAGTAGTTTTGAATACTAAAACAGACAATAAGGGACTTTCAGGGTAATGCAGTGTTCTATGTATTTTCTATTGTGATGGTAACACAATGAAAAGCCTTTACCAAAACTTATAGAATTTTACACTAAAAAGGGTATTTTTTACTGATTATACTTCTATAAGTCTTACTTTAGAAATAAACACCATTTTCTATTCATAGCAGCTTGTTAGCCAATATGAATTTATGTACATATACACATGTAAACACACGCATACATACAGATGTCAACTAATAGCTCCCAACTTATTTGCCCCTTATGTACAATATATTCTTTTAATTAATATGAAAGGATTAAGTTATTTTATTTTCAAAATAACCTTATAAGGAAGGCACTACCATTATCACCATTTTACAGTTGGGCAAACTGAATCTTTAAGAGGTTCTCACAAAACTCACACAAGTTCACTCAATCTATCAATGGCAATGCAAGGGTTTGAACCAGAAAATACATATTATGTACACTGAATTGATGTTTATATTTGTATGAGTTATGTTCTGTAAAGTAGCCATATATGTTAAATTAGCAAATACTGAATCATCTCTCACAGGGCTCGGTTACTGTAAGCCTCTGGTTATAGCATTTTCATTAACTGATCAATGTACAAGTTTATTTTATGTGTATGTCTGTTTAAAACCATTTTATATATATGGTATGGTATATATACAATGGAATATTGTTTAATTTTTTAAAAGGAGGAACTATGATCATTTGCAACGTTATAGATGACCCTGGACAACATTATGCTAAATGAAGGCAAATAATCCACTATCTCATATATAAAGTCAAATATAGTCAGACTCTTAGAGTCTGAGTAGAACAGTGGATTTCAGGGGCTGGAAGACAGAGGAAATAGGGAGATGTTGATCAAAGCGTACAGAAACCAGTATGTTCTGGAGCATGGTGACTGTAGTTACTAACGGTATATCGTAATCTTGAAATTTGCTAAGAGCACAGATCTTAAATGTTTTTACCATTAAAAAGAAACAGAACTATGTGAGGTGATAGATATGTTCATTGGTTTGATTGTGGTAAGAATTTCACAATGTGTACCTATATCAACACATCGTATTTTACACTTTACATGTATATGATATTTATTACTCAAGCTGAGGAAGAAACCACTTTATTTAACTTATTTTGGAGATCATTAATGTTGATTTCAAGGCCTCACAGCACTATAACTCAGGCATGAAGGAAGCTTATCTAACAGAATTTTTTTTCTATTAGGCACATCATAGATTTCCCACACTTAGGAAAAATATGTAGCATTTTAGCATGATACTGGGGGGCCATTATAAACATCAAAAGCACAAAAATGAGAAAAATGTGACACTAAAATTACAGTGAAAAGGACACTTGTGTGGTGTATGAAAACCATAACTAGGGGCGGCGCCTGTGGCTCAGTCGGTAAGGCGCCAGCCCCATATACCGAGGGTGGCGGGTTCAAACCCGGCCCCGGCCAAACTGCAACCAAAAAATAGCCGGGCATTGTGGCGGGCGCCTGTAGTCCCAGCTACTCGGGAGGCTGAGGCAAGAGAATTGCTTAAGCCCAGGAATTGGAGGTTGCTGTGAGCTGTGTGAGGCCACGGCACTCTACCGAGAGCCATAAAGTGAGACTCTGTCTCTAAAAAAAAAAAAAAAAAGAAAACCATAACTAGAAGGCAGAGCTTGGTCTTGAACCAATTCTGCTGGGGACTTTCTTCTCAGACCGCTCAAATATTTTTACTGCTCTGCAGATGTGCATGTTGGTGAGTGACCAAGGAATCCCTGAAAGTATTGGTTTTAGGATTTTTGAATAAATTTTGGCAAATAGGCAACCTTGCACATAAGGAATCTGCCAGTAATGATGACCACCAGTGTGTCTGTGTGTGAATGGGTTGGGAGTTAGGGCTTGGAGTAAGTATAAATCAATATGTATGTATATTATGTATGTATTCATATAATCTATATACAAAATAGTGTTTTTCTTTAACTCACTGTAACATGTGCATTCTCATTCCCAAAATTATTTAAATCATGCTTTGGAATCACAATATTTGATATCTAACACTGGCATATTTTATGTGATCAATCCATCCATCAGATGTTTTCAAGTATTGAGAGAATTTTGCACTTTTCTGATATGATGAATAATTCATCTTAATAAGAATTTCTACTTTTTTTCTAATTTATTATTCCCTATGAGAAACTAAGTTCCACATAGTCATGGCTATTTTTCTGTTTTGTTTGATATTTTATTCTTTTCCTAAAACTATGGCTAGGACATAGTAAATGCTCAATTAATGTTTGACAAAAAAAAAAAAATACCCAAACTTTTCTGAGATTAGGTAATCTGGATCCACTAACTCATATTTTTTTAACAAAAAAAATAAATAAATAAAAACTTCCAGACTTTCAAGATAAATATTAGTCTTAGGAGTTTAAAAAGTGGAACTTCCATAGTTGACCACCTCCCTACATTGACCACCTCCTTAAACTGACCTAATTTTCATAGACCAGACATGCACCCCATGTACGTTATCAGTACAGTAGGCCTAGTTCCTTATGGTGACCACATCCATATTTTGGCCAGTTTGTTACAGTCTCTTTGGGTGGTCAACTTACAGAAGTTATACAGCATAATCACAATATAAAAATGGATGAAGAAGTATCTAATATCAAATTGCTAACTTTCTGAAAGAAGGCAACTCTGGGTTGTGAGCAATGGCATACTTTAAAAATGATCTTCCCTGAATTCAGAAACTTACACAGATCCCCCAAAACTGTTTTGGGTCCAATTGGCAAGCAGCCTGAGATGACACTTGATTACAGTATGAGCAATTACAATGTGGACATCTAATTAGAATGAAGTCCCCCAAACCATACCGCAACCAGATCTGAGTATCATGTTAATGGGATAATTGAATAATTAATATAAGTTCTTATTACAGTACAGAAACAAATCTCGAGGAATTATTTTTGTTATGTTTATGTTTCATTTTCCATAGAGTAATATCTTTCTTTGTAAGACTCAAAAGAAATTTAAATGTGGGAATGAGGTACAGTAGTGTCAAAGAAGATGAAATATTTGGGAATTTATCTAACAAAGGACGTGAAAGATCTCTATAAAGAGAACTATGAAACTCTAAGAAAAGAAATAGCTGAAAATGTTAACAAATGGAAAAACATACCATGCTCATGGCTGGGAAGAATCAACATTGTTAAAACGTCCATACTACCCAAAGCAATATATAATTTCAATGCAATCCCTATTAAAGCTCCACTGTCATACTTTAAAGATCTTGAAAAAACAATACTTCGTTTCATATGGAATCAGAAAAACTTCGAATAGCCAAGACATTACTCAGAAATAAAAACAAAGCAGGAGGAATCACGCTGCCAGACCTCAGACTATACTACAAATCAATAGTGATCAAAACAGCATGGTATTGGCACAAAAACAGAGAAGTAGATGTCTGGAACAGAATAGAGAACCAAGAGATGAATCCAGCTACTTACCGTTATTTAATCTTTGACAAGCCAATTAAAAATGTTCAGCGGAGGAAAGATTCCCTATTTAACAAATGGTACTGGGTGAACTGACTGGCAACCTGCAGAAGACTGAAACTGGACCCACACCTTTCACCATTAACTAAGATAGACTCTCACTGGATTAAAGATTTAAACTTAAGACATGAAACTATAAAAATACTAGAGGAGAGTGCAGGGAAAACCCTTGAAGAAATCAGTCTGGGTGAGTATTTTATGAGGAGGACCCCCCAGATTATTGAAGCAGCTTCAAAAATATACTACTGGGACTCGATCAAACTAAAAAGCTTCTGTACAGCCAAGAACACAGTAAGTAAAGCAAGCAAACAGCCCTCAGAATGGGAGAAGATATTTGCAGGTTATGTCTCCGACAAAAGTTTAATAACCAGAATCCACAGAGAACTTAAACGCATTGTCAAGAATAGAACAAGGGATCCCATCACAGGCTGGGCAAGGGATTTGAAGAGAAACTTCTCTGAAGAAGACAGGCACACAGCCTTCAGACATATGAAAAAATGCTCATCATCTTTAATCATCAGAGAAATGCAAATCAAAATTACTTTGACATATCTCTAACTCCAGTGAGACTAGCCTATATCACAAAATCCCAAGACCAGAGATGTTGGCGCGGAGGATGTGGAGAAAAGGGAACACTTTTACACTGCTGGTGGGAATGCAAATTAAAATATTCCTTTTGGAAAGAGATATGGAGAACACTTAGAGATTTAAAAATAGATCTGCCATTCAATCCTGTAATCCCTCTACTGGACATATATCCAGAAGACCAAAAATCACATCATAACAAAGATATTTGTACCAGAATGTTTATTGCAGCCCTATTCATAATTGCTAAGTCATGGAAAAAGCCCAAGTGCCCATCGATCCACAAATGGATTAATAAATTGTGGTATATGTAGACCATGGAATATTATGCAGCCTTAAAGAAAGATGGAGACTTTATCTCTTTCATGTTTACATGGACGAAGCTGGAACATATTCTTCTTAGTAAAGTATCTCAAGAATGGAAGAAAAAATACCCAATGTACTCAGCCCTACTATGAAACTAATTTAGGGTTTTCACATGAAAGTTATAACCCAGTTACAACCTAAGAATAGGGGGAAGGGAGAAAGGGAGGGGAGGGAGGGAGAGGTGGGTAGAAGGAAGGGGATTGGTGGGATCACACCAGCGATGCATCTTACAAGGGTATATGTGACATTTGGTAAATGTGGAATGTAAGTGTCTTGGCACAGTAACTGAGAGAATGCCAGGAAGGCAATGTTAACCAGTGTGATGAAAATGTGTCAAACGGTCTGTGAAGCTAGTGAATGATGCCCCATGATCATATCAATGTACACAGCTATGATTTAATAAAAAAAAAATGTGGGAATGAAACTACTTGAAGAATAAAGTCAATATTGTTCAGACTGCTTCTAAGCAACTTGATTTTGAAATTTTCCAGGCCTTTTAGCAATATATTGTACTAAATACGCTTCAAATTCTGCTCTAAGAATATGGGCTACACCATAACAGTTTTTGTGTTGAGATACTTGAAAGGGTATTGTTTTTTTCTATAAATAATATTTTTTCTGAAATAATTGAAAGTAATACCTAACATATTTGAAGTAAGTATAATTTACTGCCAATATGGCAACATAATTTATTTACATATCTGAAGAAAGGCTTCCCCGTGTCTATAAGCAAATGATAACTAATGTGAATATTTCATGTATCCTGCTGTATAAATTCTATATATTCTAGTGCTATGCCAGACATCTAAATATAATTACTTGAACTTTAGATGTGACCAGATGAACCAAAAATAATCAATAAATGCATTTTTCAAGTAAAATCAATATCTCTTATGACCAAGCCAATTTATACTCAGCAACCCATTAGCAAGAAAAATTTATACATGAGTAGTATCTGCTATTGCTGTTTCCTCTCAAAGGATTAATTCTATGAACACCAAATTGCTAAGAAAGTAGATCAATATAGTCAAGAATATTTTATTTAAACAATATAAGATAGTTGTTCCTATTGATGAAATGAATGAGCTGTTTTGCCCGGGGGGAAATACAAATCCTGCTTCTGCCTTACACAGATCCTTGAGTTTCAACTCATGTACCTCAGCCTCTAGAAACACAATAGAGAATGTTAATTATCAGAATCAAATTGTCTACAATGAACTGACTGCAATTCAGCTTGGAATTTGTTTCAACATTTTGAATCTTTTTCTCTACCCTCCATAACTGTTACTATGAGAATAATTGTTCAGCAGTTCACTTGGATTTCTAATTTGCATAGAAAATGTATAAAAGAAATGTAATGTCTAAGGCTTTCCACAAAGTTCAACACAAGAATGTGCTTGGTGAACTTGATACAAGGTACTTTCCAGGAGTTAGTAAGGTGGAGGAAAATGAAAAAATGAGTTGAAGAAGAGGAAATGGATGTAACATGAGAAAAAACTTCAGTAGGTTTATGAATAAAAAGAATAGATTAAAAGGGGTAATATATTAGAGATTTTTTGCTTGTTTTATTATAAGCTTTTGTTTTTTAGGCAGGTGAGGTGGTGCATAGCTGTAGTCCCAGGTACTCGAGAGGCTGTAACTAGAAGCTAACTAGAATCCAGGAGTTTGAAGCTACATTGAATTATGATTGTGCCGTACCCAAGGCTGGAAGACTGACTGAGGCTCCTCTCTAGAAATAAAAAGCATGTCTGTGTGCTTGTATGGGTGGTGTTTGGAATAAAGAGAATAGAATGTATTGGAATTCATCCAAATCAATTTTGGAAGAATAACAGTCACTTAATTCTCTTTCTCTTAAGTAGGATAATGAACTGATGTAGGGAGCATGAATTTTATAAGACATTTTCCTAGAAACAAAACTAAAGAAAAGTAAACTAAATCAAATTTAATTTGAAGAAGCATTATCACATGGCTATGCCAGTATTAAATTAATATCAAGAAAATAAGTAATTTTTAGGTTGGAATTTTATATTACATTTTATAGTTTCAAAAGCAAACAAAACAAGGACTTAAATATTAAGTTGCCTTATATAATTAATATTCAATATTATTAAATAAAACATTTAATTATTAATTATTTTTATTATTTATGCATTCATCTGAATAGGAGTTAGAGGGTTAACAACTGTAGATAAATTACTCTAACATTACACTTGAGAAGATTAAAAATTTGCATTCGTGAAGTGGACATTTAAGTTAAAAACAGGTGGATTCCTATATGAAGATTAGAAAACTATTGAAATGTACACATAGTTTAAAACTTCTCCCTGAAATATCTTCTTCCAATGATAGTATGAATTTTAGATGAGATGTTTATGCATCCTTAGCTTGCAAGATTAGCATGAGTGATGAATGCATTCATTTAGCAATGGACATTCTAGACAGGAAGTTTGTCTGAAAAAGTTTCATACCTTATATTTATTAATATTTTATCCAGAGGTAATGCTGAGAAATAATTATTTGTGATTATTTTCACAAATTACTACACATTATCTGGGTTTTCTGAGCAAAGGGCAAATATTAAGACACAAATGAAAAATAACCCATGGAAGTCAGTGAGAGTGACTTACTCTGGGGAAATATGCAGATGTATCTTGCTCATAGTCATTTCCTCACATGTTACGATGGTGAATCTAGCGAGATGTACCTCTCCATACTCTTCCCAACTCCAGATATTAGTTTGTTTCTACAGCAAATCTCTTTCTTCTCCCTCCTCCTTCCTCACCTTTTATCCAATTCTCCTCAAAGAGGAGAAGGGAAGATATGCAAGCTGTTCAGTATATTAATAATGTTTGAGTCTCATCATTTCAGTATTGCTTTTCTGTGATGCAACTCCATTCCACCTGTAGAATAACGTGAAGTACTCACATCCTATGAGAATCAGAGCTCCTGGAGCTGATGCTAAGATGTTTTGTAAATAACAATCCATCTCCTTTCTGATTCAGAGGCCTCATATTTCTTTGAATCTGAATTGCAATGAAAAAAGTAGTGGTTTCTAGGGAAAGGACATCAGAGAGAAGGGCTCAAAATTGTTGCACTCAACCTTTGCTCAATGAGGACTTTACTTCTAAATGAGAACATCATTACATAAAGATTCAACTATCATATATGTATTTTTAGCTGAGATCTTCCATTTTTCCCCAAAATTATATACAACATTTCTCCACTAATTAGCTGCCTCACCTTCTACAACTAATAATTATCTGATTTAAGTTCTTTAACTCCGGGCTGGAAATAATTAATCATTTTAAATTAGTAAAATTATTTTTATAACATCAATCCTTATTTCAGATATTTAAATTTATAAATATAAATTACCACCTAATATTTCATTTAATATAATTGACTGAAAGACTAAAACTTGTTAGCATAATCCTCATACAGCATAGGTTCCTTAAATATTTATGGAATAAATAAAATTGATGGATTCTATTTTTAAAAATGCTGTCACTATCTGTGTCAGCAAAATTTTTTACTAGCCCTAAGGGAAACTGATTGTTTTTGAACATACCATATGTCTTACTATCAATAGCCCTTTCACAAGTCATATGACAAACCTCTGCCTCAAATGAGTAAGTATATTTATGTTATGCTGTTTCCATTCTGATCTAATCACTTTATTCATAATGCAAGTTCTCACTTTGGACAAAGAAGCCTGGAATATGCTCAGAGTACAAATAGTGAGTTCAAAAATCTAACTTCTAGAGCCAACAATACAAATATAGTGGTGGATAATTACTTATTACATTTATGAAACACAAGAGGGAAAGCAGAATACAAGTAAAAGTGAGATAGATATATATAAATATATAATAAATAATAAATATATATATAAATGTATATATATATCCATCTCACAAGTAAAAGTGATATTGATACAATATTGTAAACATGGCAGTACATGTTTGAGAATTTGGGCTTTCACCAATGTGAGTCCAGAAATGACTGGGGACACATTTTTAATGGCAGAACAATTACCAGCCAAGAATTGGGTAAACTGCAAATGCTATTTTCATAGATGATGGAGAAATACTTTTCTGAACAAGCAAACCAGTCAGGAAATTTCTCACTGCTACATCTTCCCTAAAGGAAAGGCTCAACATGTATTGTAGATGCGACAGATGATATACACCTACAAGTGTAAAAAATCCCCAAAAGTTATAGTTTACAACTTTTATAAAATAATATTATAAGAGGAAACCAGAAGAATAAGATATCATCTAACATGATGAACAGAACAGCATCCCACATATCAATAAAAACATTCAATGTGATCAGTCTGAGTTCCCCACTTAAAAGACAAAGACTGGTGGAATGCAGAAAGAACACAACCAAAGTGTTTGGGGTCTCTAAGAATCACATCTAAACCACAATACTCAGACAGATTCAAGGTTATGGGATGGAAAAACATTCCATGTAAATGAAAACCAAAAGGAAGGTGGTCTAGCCATTATATGAGACTAAGTAAACGTTAAATCAACAATGGTAATAAAAAAAGACAAAGATGTCAGTCTATAATGGTAATTCAACAAGACATACAACCTTAAATATATATGCGTCTAACACAGGAACTCCAAGATTCATAAAGGAAATTCTTCTAGATCTAAGCTAAGAATAGTAACATCTTGAGGACTTCAAAACTCATCTGTCAGGACTAGACAAATTATTGAAGCGGAAAATGAATAAACAGTGGGCTCAACAGCTCTGTAGAACAAATGTATCTAATAGACATTTCTGGAACACTCTCCCTAAGAACTAATGAATATATGTGTTTCTCATCAGCACATGAGACATTTTCCAAGACTGATTATATCTCAGGCCACAAAACATGTATTAGTAAATGGGAAAAAGTTGCTATCATGCCAGGTATCATCTTAGACCACAGCAGAATAAAACTAGAAATCAATTCTAAGAGAAATGCTAAAATCTACTGAAAGTCAGGGAAATTAAATAACTTGCTGCTGAATAATCCTGAGTCAATGTTGAAATTAAGGTGGAAATAAAGAAATTCCTCATACTGAATGACAAAGGGCGATAGCAGCTTTCTGAATCATTGGGATAAAAGCAGTCCTAAGGGAAAAGTTTATGGCTTAAATATGTACATGAAACAAGCAGAAAGAATACAAATTAACAACTTAATATCATATCTTAAGGAACCTGCAAAAGAGAAAACCAAACCCCAAACCAACAGAAAAAATATATACATAAATAACAAGGCTCAGAGCAGAATTAAATGAGATGGAAACCAAAAATATAAAAAAATTAAAAAATATAAAGGCTCAATGAAACAAATATTAGAAAAGATAAACAAAATTCATAGACCATGGGATTAATTAAAGAGAAGCAGAAGAGGAAATACTCAACCTCAATCAGAAATGAAAAAGGAGATATTACAACTGATGTCACAGAAATATTAAATCTCATTCGTAAACACACATATACACACACACAAAAACAAACAGCTCTATGCAAGCAGACTATAATAGAAAAGCTAAAGAAAGTGGAAAAATTCCTGGAAACACATAATAGTCCAAGACTGAATCCAGGAGAATCCTGAACAGACTAATAATGAGCAACAATATTGAAGAAATATTAAAAAAAAAAAACAAAAAAAACTCACAACAACAAAAAAAATAAAATAAAAAGTTCTGGACCAGAAAGATTTACAGCCACATTCCACCAGACCTACAATCAAGAACTGATACCTATTCTACAATATCATGAAGGAGGGACTCCTCTTATCTCATTCTATGAAGTCAGTATCACGAGGATACCTAAGACAGGAGAGGACACAACAAAAAATAAAACTACAGACTAATATCCCTTATGAACATAAATGCAAAAATCATCAGCAAAATGCTAGCAAACTGAATTAAACAGCACATACACGAGATAATTCACCATGATCAAGTGAGTTTCATCCCAGAGATGCAAGGTTGGTTCAATGAATGCATATCAATAAGCATGATTCAGCACATAAATAAAAGCTAAACAAAAATTGTATGATCATCTCAATAGATGGAGAAAAAGCTTTCGACAAAATCAAGCACACTTTCATGATAAAACTCCTCACAGACTGAGTACAGAAGGGACATACACCAAAATTACAAAAGCCACATATGACACAGCCAGAGTCAATATCATCCTGAATGGGGAAAAGTTGAAAGCATTTCCCCTGAGAATTGGAATAAGACGAGACTTCCCATTGTCACCACCTTTATTCAACATGGTAGAAATCCTAGCTAGAGCAGTCAGGGCAGAGAAAAAAGTAAATGGCTGCCACATTGGGAAAGAGGAGGTCAAACTATCATGTTTTGCTGATAATATACTATTGTATCTAGAAAATGTTAAAGACTTGAAGCAAAAGGATCTTGGAATTGACAAATAAATTCAGCAATCTATCAGGTGAAAAATCAACACACACAAATCAGAGCTTTTTCTGTATATGGTGTACAAATAACAGTAAGGTTGAGAGTCAAACCAAAGAGTCTATGCCATTCATAGTATCTACTAAGAAAATAAGATACTGAGGAATATACTTAATGAAGGAAGTGAATGATCTATGCAAGGAAAAATACAAAACACTCGTGAAAAAATTGCAGAGTGCATAAACAAATGGAAAAACGTCCCTTGCTCACAGCTTGATAGTATTAATATCATTTAAGTGTGTGTGTTGCACAAAGTGGTTTATAGATGCAACAAAATTCCCATAAAAACACTAACGTTATATTTCACAGATCTGGGAAATATAATTCTCCTCTTCATTCGGAATACCCAAAAGATCATAAATAGCAAAAGTAATCTTAAAACTAAAGAACAAATGTGTAGGTATTCAATTCCCTTTTGTGGTAGAGTAGTACTCCATGGTATATGTGTGCACACACACACACCAATGCACGTACACACACTCAGGTTTTCTTCATCCAGTCATGAACCGAAGGCCACTTAGGATCATTCCAGTCCATGTTTATCACTACACATTCCATTGTGTAGTGATAAACATAACAGTGTAGGTGTGTTTGTATTAAATGATTTTAGTTCCTATGGGATTGCTGGTAGGTAGACATTTATTTCTTTGAGGAATCTCCACATTGTTTTCCACAGAGGCTGTACTAGTTTGCAAAACCATCAATAGTATATAAGTGTTGCTTCCTTTATGGATCCATCCCAGCATCTATTGCTTTTTGACTTTTTAATAATAGCAATTCTGACAGGCATAAGGTTATTTTCCATTGTACTTTTAATTTGCTTTATCTTAATAAGTGATGCTTAGCACTTTTTTATGTTTATTATTCATTTTTCTACCTTTTTTTTGAAAAATTTCTGTTCATTACTTTTGTCCACATTTTACTAGGATTGTATTTTTATTTTCTTTCTTTTTGTGTGAAATCTTTGTAGGTTTTGGATATTAATTATTTGTCAGATACACAGTTTGTGAATATTTTCTTCCATTCTGCAGGTCATCTATTCATTCTGTTGATTATTTCTTTTGCTCTGCAGAAGCATTTTGATTTAATTCAGACTCATTTCTTTTCTTTTTTTTTTTTTTTTTTTTTTTTTGTTTGCAGTTTTTGGCTGGAGTTGGTTTGAACCTGCCACCTCTGGCATATGGGGCCGGCGCCCTGCTCCTTTGAGTCACAGGTGCTGCCCAAGACTCATTTCTTTATTTTTACTTCTCCCTTGCAGATAAACAGTCTAATATTGCAACATAATATTATATGTTATGTTCAAAGGCTAAGAGTGGAATAATTAAAGCAAATGGGACTGAGCAAGATGATCACATCAGAGTGTGTATATGTGTAATATATATATACTTATATACACATATGTTTAATTTTAAGGTTTAAAACTACAATGGCAAATAACCTTATGCCTGTCAAAATTGCTATCATTGCTATTATTAAAATAGCAGAATTGCTATATATCTATATCTATATCTATATCTATACATACATCACCTGGAGGTGAGAAGAACAAGCTAATCATTAAATGGAAACTCAAGATTAGAATTTAAATTTGTCCTCTTTCCTTCTATTCTACATAAATGCAATGTGCCAAATAAGAATGTTGGCAATGTAAAGATTCTCAAATAAACTCACTGGAGTTGATTTTAGTATCTATTAGGGCTGATTGTTGTATCAATAGTGTCAACTGAAGGCAATATTTTAAAATCTTCCCTTTTCCTTACTGATACTATTTTAGATGGTGCCGTTGATCCAGTTTGCTTTCTTTTTTTTAGGGCAATCATATTCTTCAGGTATTTTAACTTGTGAATTTATTTTGCCCAGGGATGTGTTTACTTGGGATGCTACTTTATATTAAAAGAGGGCAAATGGACCTGTCTTCTGACTCATATAGAGGAACAGATAGGAGTTGGACGGAGGAGAGTCTCACACACCACAGAGCCATGAGGCAGCACAGTACTATGTGCCTACTATTCTCTGGTGAGGACCTCAGCCTTAAAAATCTAGGGTGTAGTAGCCTCGTGAATATTATACCCGTTCTGGAAATTAATAAGGCATGGAGATAAGGGAGATTAGATGGAGAAGAATGAAAACCAAAGGGCATCATATCTTCCATGACGATGTTGAACTACCCTGATATTTGTCTGTGAAAATCAAGAGATGGCAGGGACGTTGCCATGATAATTTAACCTGAAGGTGCAAGTGATGATGGTCATAGGCAACATACAGTCAAAGCAAATGCCATTGAAATAAGGGTTGCTCTAATCTGTCCATTTTACCTGCTCAGAAGTTCAAGGCAGACTTCAGTCACCTTAGGGATTTCAAATATTTGTATTTGATATAGGGAACATGAGCTAACAGCAATTCTGAGAGCTATATCTTAAACCTTAACATTTCCCAGGGGGTATAAGATTTTATTGAATACTTGTCTCAAGCCATTCCAGTGTAGAAAAATTGTGATAGCCTCTGAAAATAAAATCAATTTAATCTTCAAATAAATTCTTTATGATCACCCACCAACATTCCAAAATTATAAGCTTGGAAAGGAAGCAATGATCTGGTCCCTCAAACCTGGCATTCTAAGGATGAGAAAACTGAAGTTCAGAAATGTCATAGTAGCGATTTCTTGGTAGAAACAGAACTATAACATAACTCTTCATCCCTAATCAAGTATTTCTTCTCAAATCTAAACTTTTATCATAGAAGCAATTAAATATTAAATGTCTATGAAATCAAAATGTACTTTATGACCAAAAACGTGTTCTTTCTAAAAAGAACATAATAATCTCATCTTCTTCTCTCTAAGTAAACAATATAATCTTTCACATTTCTCAAATGGTATAATTTGATAATTTTGGTGAAGAGGCATAGGCTAATATTAAATGATCTATTGCCAACTCTAGTTAAATTTTTTAAAGTTTGCATTATTTTCCTTCTGTAAAAGAAAATTAACAATACAATGAAAGGCAGATAATCAATTATATAAGGAAAGTACCTGGAGTTGACCGAAATACAGAAATATTTAGGCAAAATATAACCACCTTCAGAATTGACAGGCCAAAAACCTATGGTTTCAAAGAGAATAAATTATTTCTATTTTTGTAATTTTCTAATTTCAAGTATCTGAAAAGACAAAGAAGGAACCATTTAAGAATTTAAATAGCTATAGAAATTTAGACTCCTGGGGGATTTGGATTCATATATGTGTAACCACATGTGACAATGTTGGCTAGTTGCTCAATAATTATCCACTCATCCTTTGTCCTTAGGAAAGACTTTATTAATTAGCATGGTTAGCATGGCCCTTTACCGCCAAGAGTAAAAGTTCTGTTTTCAGCATCCATTGCAGCCAAGTGTCTATTTCAGATAGGTTACTGAAAATAAGCTGTAGAGAACAACATTATTTCTTCATCCATCAAATATGTGAGCTACCTAGTCCTAGTATCCTGCTATGAATATTGTGTTCTGAGTCCACAGATGATATTAATTATCAAATATTCCTTGTAGGAAGGGAGCAGATGGCACACTCAAAGAGGTAATTTTTTAAAATGTAATGAATGTAACAAAGGGAATATTTGCAAAGGTGAGGTCAAGGTTAAAGGAAGCAAAGCAGACATGATGAAGGACCCAGACCCAGCAAGAGGAGAAAGTCATTACCTCTCCTTTTCCAGATGTGACAAGAGAAGACAGATGATGCTAAAACCTGATTAGAAGCAAGAGCGGTGATCACAATAGAAGGGCAATTTAACAGCAGCTGAGGTCATAGGGAGAGGGACATAGCTACAGTCAAGGCATAGCAGGCAGATAAAAGAGAAATATGGATACTGACCACTCTCTTTTCTCTCCTTTCAAATAATCATTTTCTGCCAGTGCCACCAATGAACAGCACTCAACCGCAATCTAAACAGGAAAGGAGCTGGAGTGAAGCCATCTGTAGAGGTTGGATTTCTTGGGCAAAGGAGCCTGGTAGAGATGGAAGGAGAAAAGACCTGATGAGCAAACAAGAAACAACCAATGGAGTCCCTGCTGTAAATGCTTCCTCTTCAGCAGCTAAATGCATTCTGATATCTTCTACTGGATGTAGTGAAGCAAGCAATGTGTTACAGGTGTGATCAAATTTGTGAGGGGACAGAAAAACAGTGATTCACTCTGTCATTTTGAGTTGGAGAATGTTCTAGAAACAAAGAGTAATGTAAAAACTTAATAGTGAAAGAAAAAAACTTGAACAGAGAACAATTAGGACATTTTGATAAATAACTTTTCCTTGAAAGTATAATTATTAGAGTTAAGGGGTGTTCTGAAAATGTGGACATTGTTGCCTATGTGATCAGAAGGGTGTGATGAGATTAGATTTCAATGGGGTTTAGGATTACTTTCATTAATAGGAAAGTGAACTAATTAAAAGATAGAAAGAGAAGACCTTCGGAGGTATTGTGATAATGGGGAGGCAGTAAGGATGGCCTCCTTCAGGTGGAACTTTCTTATGCTCTGAAGAAATTATGCTAATTTTATTTATTATCATATTCATGCACATAGTTGATTTATGTCACATGATAGGCACTTAACAAACTCCAATTTGGATTAGGGATTCTGGGGCCCTCTCTATAATTTTTAAAACTATGTTTAAGATAAAGAATATAAATTACGAAAGCAAGATTAGATACTTGCTTTTAGAAGACACTATGCTATAAAGTGGCCTTGAAGCTTAAGCCTCATTAAATTCACAGTGATTCTTCCTCTGCTCCAGATTGAATAAATGGACACAATCATATGCATAGGCAAATATAATAAAAGACAATTTAATAATAGATAAAATACTGGTTAAGTAAAAGAAGGATCTGTTAATTTTTCTCCTTATTAAAATGGAGGGAGAGATGGGAAATGATTATGAAAATTTTAGGCCAATGGTAGGCTGTTCAGTAGTTCAATGATTCACAATTTATTTATGAGGGTATGTAGTGCACAAGGCATTAGGATAGGGAATATAGAAGGAGATCATATAGTAAATACTGTGTGGATATCACATTCGAATGAGAGAAATGAGCAATTGCTAATTACATGCTGCGGTTGCTAAAAGAAAATGGGGTCAGGAGGATATGAAGAATTATCTCCATTAGTCTTAGTTTTCTATGATTGGAAATATGACAAGATATTAAACGGAAAATGTAAGATAGTGCATCATAAGGGAACTGATATGATTGTATTTTTCTTTTGAAAAAGTTTCTGTTAGCTGCCCAATGGAGGAGGGATCACTGATAGGATAATTTGGAAAATTATAGTGATGAAGGCTGGGGGTTGCGATAGGAAAGGGTTAATAGAGCTATTATAAAACATGAGCAATGGGTACTAAATGACAGAAAACTTTAGTAGAATCAACAGAATTTAATTTTGGATTGAGCAATTACATAGATGGAGGAGAAAGTGGAGGAATTCCTAGATGATACTCTGTGCTTTTGACTGAGTGGGTGTTTGGTGTTCTCTTAAACCAAAGCACAGAATAGAGAAAGAAGATTTCACTGTGTTCGAAAATAGAGAAATGTTAAAGACTTTGGGTTTATATATGCATGTATATATATCTGTATATGTGTGTATGCCTATATGTAAAATCTAATCTTACTGTAAGATATCAGAGTAAAAATAAACAGGAGGCCTTTAATATACAAACACAGAGCTCATCGCCAAGGTCTGCGTTCAGATGAGATTTGGGTCATGGCCACACACACACAAGACGGTGTAACGATGAGCATGAGGAATACTACCGAAAAAGAGTTGAATTACCTTCTGCTGTAAGTAAAGACAGACAAAAACAAACGAACAAAAAAACCCCTGAATAACAATGTTGTAAACATAATAGGGTTGATTTACTCTTCATAATAAATTTTAGAGCCATTAATTCCAAAGACTGTATATCAATACCAATCCACAAAATATCCAGTAATCTGTTATTTTCATTTATCTGGCTCTGTAGCAAAATTATGCCAAAATTTACTGGCATAAACTAAATATTTATAATCCTCAGGCTCTTGAGGTAAAACATTCGGATGGGGCACAGTGGAGACAATGTGTCTCTGTTCCACAGTGTTGGAAGTGTTAACTGGAAGATTCAATGACTGGGGTTGGATTTATCTAAAAGTATATCTGATTGTAAGTCTAGCAGTTGTGCCTTTCCATGGTGTCTTCCCAGATGTGTTTCTTCACAGCATGAGGACGAGGTCCCAGGAGTAAAAGAAATCTAGAAGCTTTCTTCCCTTTCATGGTCTAGCCTGCAAAGTTTTGTAATGTCACTTCTGCCACACTATTCATTGAGAATACCACAAAATTCCACCCAGATTCCAGTGGAACGGAAATCACTCTACCACTTTATTGAGAGTGGCAACATTTACAGGCAACAAGTTCTATGTAGAGCAACATTTGGGATCTGAAATGTTGTTTTGCCATTTCTGGAAAGCATTGTCTTCTAAAGCCTGGATTCTTCCAATATTTTCATTCACCATCTCATGGCTGTGATCCTTAGCCTCATTATGCAACATTCCCTGTGAATTATAAGCACTGAAATACAAGAAAGATGCGTCTAGGCCTTTCTTACTCTACACAGAAAATATGCCTTTTAATCCCATTGGCGACAAGGTAGCATATCTTCACATCTAGCTGCAAAAGTGGGGAAATACATTATTTTGGGTCACCATTTTCAATAGCTAAAAATGGAAATACATTTAAAAAAGTTGATTAGCCATCCCCAGAGTAATACCTAGGGAGCAAAATTAATCACTATATGAAATTTTCTTTACTACTATGTGTAATTTCAGAAAATTGCTTCACTTTCATGGATAGTTACATTGAAAAATAGCTCTAGATGCTATTTTGGTAAGAAAACAATTCTTTACAGACTTACAGCTTCTATTTTAATATGTAGATTCATGAAAATTATGATATCCATCATTTTACAACAAATTATTCCTTAGAAGTGCCAGTTTTACTGTCTGCTAATTTGACTTCCCCGCTTCAGAATCCTACTTATTCGGTTTGTTTGATATTGAGTCAAATCTGTATTACAGTGAGGATAGTTGATAGCTGCATAGGTCAATTTTGCAAAATCCATTTGAAATGAATGGATTAAAGAAGGAAGTTTACTGTCAAATACTTTTTGCTCAGGCTTGGTAATGTCATCATTGATAGTGATCAAAGCTAAAAGCACTGTGCTCTTTTTCCATATAAAAACATTTAAAGTGCAGTTTTCTGAGCCCTGGAAAATGCTGTAATGTAATGGAATAGTAAAACAGACTCACACCTCCCTAGCATTGAAAATCAAAGACAAAATAATAGCGACAGACATCACTAACTCTGTTTTTGCTGACACTAATATTCTACTTGTCTGTCTAGGAATACAATTTCCTCAACCTGTTAATGTGCACCATTACAAAGTAGAAAATAATAATGTTACGTATTTTTGATATTGCATGATCTCACAAACTCTTAATAAATATAATAAATATCCAATAAAAATACCCTCTTCAATATTTTTTAAGCCTGTTTTTTTCACAGACTTTTTCCTTGTGCAGTATCTTAAAAGAAGTAAATTTCTCTTATTTCCATGACTTGGTAAAGGGAAATCTTTTATTTCTTTCCTTCTGTCTCTCTGTTTTAGTTATAAATATAATCTTAGTCATAAGTGTTTATGCTCAAAGAATCACTCAAACAAGAAGAAATAAATTAAATTGCAGACACTAGCTAGGTATTAAAAATACACAAATTTAAATTAATATAAATTCAGTATTTTCTGCCTATATCAAGAAATTCACAAAGTGGTAGACATGTGAACACTGATAATCAAAAATAAAGGGATTATGATAGGAGACTGTGCAAGGAGCTGTGAAGTCAAAGAAGAATGGCACTTTGCCCCAAACTGGAGTAAACAGGGAACAGACCCTGATGGCTGCAGTTTTGGAAGATTGGCAGGAGTTTGGTGATTGGAAGGGTACAGGTGTGTGTAGGAAGGGCATATGATTTAGGTAGAATCCAGAGCAAGACTCATGATGTTGTAGAACATCGAGTGTTACACATAATGAGAAAGAATGAACACCAAGACTACAACTGTGACATGGAGTAGCTTGAATATAATTTAAAGAAGCTGAGACATCATCCTGCTTTATATCATTGAAGAAATTCAGCAATGGCAAGGTTTGGCAGTGGAATTAGATTTTTAATTTTAAGAGATTATTCCAGTCGTAATAGAGAAAATACATATATTTCTGTATATTTCTGGTTGGTAAATGACATTAGCTCATGGAATCATGAGGTTGTCTAGAGAAACGGGCTTGATTTCTTCGCCCTTTTCCCTTTCCTCCATCTTCAAAGCCAGCAGGGTTGGACATTTGTCCTGTTGCCTTCTCCTAGAGGTGTCTTTAAATCTCTTAGCTGACTTTTCTGAGTCCCCTTCCACTCCTAGAGACCATAATGATTACATTCTAATAATAACTTTTTAATAATCCAGAATGATCTTATTTTGGAGTTATCTGATCAGTATTTTCAAATTTCGTGGGCAATCTGAATTTTCCTTTGCCACATCCACAGATTCCAGGAATTAGGGCATGGATATCATCGGCCTACACAGATGGTAACAGATTCTTTGGGTAGGACCTTTGCTTTCACGGTACTTCCATTCCTTCTGAATCCACATGCTTGCATTAAATTTGTTTCTGCTTGAATTATCGGAGAGTGGTTTCTGTGTTCCTGACTGGGAACCGACTGTATAAGGGATTAAGCTCTGTGTTTATCTGACCAACGAAAGAGGCTTCCAGGTGGAGGCAACAGGACAAAGCTGGTGAGGCTTCTGAAGACACGATGTGTTCAATGGAATACTTGAAATGGTGTTGACAGGGAGAGGGACAATGCAGATGAAAGCACCAGAGATGATTTTGGATTTATTCTCAATGTGACAGAAAGCCATTGGAGGGTTCTGATAACATAAGCAAGTTTAGTTGACAGTGAGTCCGTAGAAATTAAAAAAAAAAAAACAATCAAATTACATAGAGACTAAACTACAGTTGTCAAGTGTTTTGAACTTCATAATTCCTCCATCCACATCTTAACAATACAGTTACAGCATTGATGATATGTAACTGTACTCACTCTGACCTCAACAGATTCTTCCTCCCTGTTTAGCATCAAAACTCTTTTAATATTTTATATGATTTGATTTTCTAAGTGTTGCTCTTGCTATTGAACTTCACTGAAAATGAAAGTACATTATATCCCTTTCCTATCGTGTTCTATTTCTTTTCCTTGTATGTGCAAATAAGATATGTGCTAAAAACAAAACAAAAAAAACTTAAGTATGATTACTGTCTTTTTCTCCTTTTATTCTCTGAAGACTTAAACAAAAGGAGAAATATAACACAAAAATCCTGCATAGGTTAGCCCCTCAAGAAAGTGAGTGATTTCCATTGTAAGCTTCCCAAGCATTGAGATTTCTTTCTTAAGAATCTATAGCATAAAGTAGGTGGATCAATTCACCATAAACTTATAAGAATTTTATATATTTAAAAAATGCTTTTGCTAGTATGTTTCACCTGTGACTAAGAGTTTGATGACGAAATTTTGAATATTGAATTATTTTATTTCAAAATCATTGCTTATGCAGTGATTATAATTCCATTAATTTTCCAGGAAACTATTTTAAAATTGAAAATTTTCAGCCTTAGTGGCCATGAATTCATGAGTGGATTAGCAAAACGTGATGTATGTATACCATGGACTATTACATAGCCACAAAGGAGGATGACTTCATGCCTTTTGGAACAATTTGGCTGGAACTGAAGATGGTTATCCTAAGCTAAGTCTCTAAAGGATGGATAAACAAGCACCACATGACTCACCATGAAATTGGAACTAATGAAAGAGGACACATGAGGGAAGTGAAATGAAATAGAAATCAAGCATTGGGGGGAGGGGATGAGAATAAACCCACCTATTGGATACAAGGAACACTATCTGGTGATAGGCACACTTATAACTATATAAAACTGATTTATGTAACAAAAAGTGAACTTCCTTAATTCTTTGAAATAAAAAAAAAACTTGTGATTTATATTAGAATAAAAAAAGAAATGTGAAAGGGACTTTACCTAACAAATGCCATCAGTGTAACCTGGTTTCTTGTATCCTCAATGAATCCCCAACAATAAAAAATAAATAACTAAATAATGTGTACACATTACAAATATCAAAAAAAAAGAAAAGAAGGACAGTCACCTGAAAATAAATTTGCTATGTAATCTGATCAGTTATTACTTCATGGTTAAACATTTCCTTTGTTACTGTCATCTCTGCTACTCTCGTTTATCTAAAACATCGCACAGACATTCAATTAAATAACCACGTTCTAATATTTCTGTATAACAGCCTTCCTTACAAGGCTGTTGCAAAAAATCATTCCTTATTACAGTATATTGGAAGTGAAAAATAAATATAAATGAATCAATTTTAATATGATGTTGATGTAACAATTTAAAAATATCAACATATTTGAAAGGTTCTAAGTGCATTGCTAGTGTTACGTGTTGTTTATATTAATTTTATGATGGTACATAACATATGTTTGCCCCTCTACATTGAGAATGAGCTCCAAAGAGTTACTTAAGACGTTCCCCTGAAGACACATAAAGTTAGAAAAAGTTCAACATTTTAAGGCCAATATTTTCTGGAAGAGCAAAACTACAAAAACTACTTCTCTCAAAGGGAAAAAAAAAGTTTAGTCTAGAATTCAGTATGCTGATATGCTATTTCATATCAGTTTATGCCTTTATTTTTAAAAATCTAATGTAAATTCAGCCACTGCATTTGAATTATAATAACTATATGAACTGCATAACACACTTGTTAAACATATATTATGTGCTTTTAATTAAAAACTAAATTTGTTCTGTATCAGCCTTCTGCATAATTCAGAGGATACATTAAGAAAGATGATGTGACAGAGCATATGCAAAACTTTTCATCAAAAGTCATAATGTAGCTCATTTTTCTCCTCTCTAAAGTAGGCATAATGTTAATACTTACCCTTTACGATATTCTGAATGTAACTGATTAAGGAACTAGAGAGGCAAAGAATATTAAAATGAAAAGTTACTTGAAGACATTATGGTTAATGTAACTTGATTTTCACCAGCATATGAATATATAAATATTTATTATTTTATATTGTGATATCATAAAAATCACTATGTCAGTTTCCATTCAGTATGGAAAATCAAAATTTCTCACTACTTATTTATCTTAATTGCAATTAGTGATTAAAAGGTCATAAAAGAGACATTTTTCTTTTCACTCTTTAAGATTCCATGTTATAAAATCTGATCACTTATTACTTCATGGTTAAATATTTTCTTTGTTTCCTTTTTCTTTTTTGTCAGCTATTATTATTACTCATATCGTTGATTTTTACCTAGCATTTTAAGTGTGAAGAACATAACCAATTAGATTTTAAATGACAAAACAAATCCTTTAATTGCTTATTGAAAACATCATGTTTTCATAGAAAAATATTAAAGAATGTTCTTTTCTAATTTGCATTAACCTGGGTGGAGGTGGAACACATTCTTCTTAGTAAAGCATCACAGAAATGGAAAGGCAAGAATCTGATGTACTCAATTCTAATATGAAGTCACTAGATGAGCTAACACAAGGGGTGGGGTAAAGGAATGACCAAGTGGGGAGAGGGGAAGAGGGAGAAAGATGGGGGGTCACGGTGTATGACACACCTCTTAGGGCTGGGATACAATTATAATAGAGACTTTATCTAGCAAATTCAATCAGTGTAACCTAATTCTTTGTACCCTCAACAAATTCCACACAATTACAAAAAAGAAAGAAAGAAAGAAGAGCATCAATTTTATTACATTTAGCCAAGAACATATAAGGCTTTGTAGGAAAGAAGTGTTTTAAAGTGTATTGAAAAGCACATTTGGGGGCAGCGCCTGTGGCTCAGTCGGTAAGGCGCCAGCCCCATATGCCGAGGATGGCGGGTTCAAACCCGGCCCCGGCCAAAACTGCAACCAAAAAAATAGCCGGGCGTTGTGGCGCGCGCCTGTAGTCCCAGCTGCTCGGGAGGCTGAGGCAAGAGAATCGCTTAAGCCTAGGAGTTGGAGGTTGCTGTGAGCTGTGTGAGGCCACGGCACTCTACCGAGGGCCATAAAGTGAGACTCTGTCTCTACAAAAAAAAAAAAAAAAAAAAAAAAGAAAAGAAAAGCACATTTGAAGTGATACAATAAAAATGATAGCACTTGAGTAATACAAAGATTTGGCAAATAAGTCATCAGCTCAATATATAAGCATTCTTATAAGTTGCAGTACCTATAAAGTTTCCGCTTTAATTTTTTTAATGGCTATTGCAAATTGAGAACCTAGTATACCTACCTGGTAAATTAAATCATCACAATGCAGAAACAGTATTTCATCTAAAGCAAAAAGGGTGCTTTTAAAAATATTAGAGAATGCTATACAACCTTGTGAAAGAGCTCCTGGGGGCAAGGTCATATGCCAAACATGAGGCTGTGCTCCTTCTTCCAAACCACAGCCCAGGTTAGACTGTTGGAACAGCTCCAAGTCTTCATACGAGGCCTGTGCTTTTAAGTGCAAAATAGAGCATCAATTCAGTAATCAGTTGAAGTTTTGAGAATTGTATGTAATCCTCAATTAATCGTCACATTTTTGTCTCCCTGTCTATTAACCAATAAGTATCTTAACATTTCTATGAATTTTTATTATTTTTTTTAAAGTTCTGGATTAATATGAGGATATATATGATTGGGTTAGGTTGTTTGCATTTGTAAGGTAAAGTCCGAGTTGCAGTTGGGTCCTTCATCCAGGATGCATGCCATGTACTCCTGCATTGTACCATAGATGGAAACCTACTAAAGCCCCTCCCTCTCCCTTCCTCCTCCTTGAATTAAATTGTGTTTTCTCATCTGGGGCCTGTAATTGTTTATCTGCTAGTTTCAACATAATATTGAGTACATGAGATGCTTGCTTTTCTATTCTCAAGTTACTTTACTCGGGAGAATGTTCTCCAAATCCATCCACTTAAATATAAAATATGCAAAGTCTCCACCTCTTTTTATGGCTCAATAATATTCCATGGTATACAGAAACCACAGTTTATTAAACCATTCACGAGTTGATGAGCACTTGTGTTGTTTCCATATCTTTGTGATTGTGAATTGAGCAGCCATAAACATTCAAGGGCAGATGTCCTTATGATAAATGATTTGTTTCCTTCTAGGTAGACAAGTAGTAATGGGATTGCAGGATCAAATGGAAGGCGTGCTTTTTTCTCTTTGAGGATTCTCCATACATTTTTCCAAAAGAGTCTATGATAACTTTAGAGAAAGTTGTTTTTAAAATATTTACAACTTATTTTTAATATACTTCATCTAATTCAGTATGGTACTATGTTGAGATTATTTTGGTTAAATTATAATCATGTGCATATAGCATACTACTGAAGAATTTGTTTTTCTGTGTAGCCATGTGAAAAAAAAAAAACTCTAAATGTCGGAGATAGCTCCTGTAAGGAGTTTCAATATGAATTTTGTCCGTAATCTAAGCTCACAAAACGAACGTGAGAAAATAGATTCTTAATGGTGAAAATAATTTTCTATCAACCAGAATGACATATTTCAATTAAGTTATTTTTGATAAATTTTAATATATTCTAGTTGATTGGATTGGCAAAATATGTTGACATACTTCTCATACTTGAATAAGGAAGGTATAAAAATTCAAGGAGATGGAACAGCTCATGAGGATGACACTAGAGGGTTGATTCTTAAAATGCCCTATATCCAGCCACTGGTTTAGGCAGATTTGAGATCCCAACTCTAGTGGTCATAACATTTTTCCTAGCTCTAGGAGACTAAGGGTCTGCCTTACATGGATTTTTTAAAATGTGATCAGGATACCTGAAAAGATTATTCACATTGGCAGAATAAACTGAACAATTGTTTGCTTTCTTGTTAATAAGTATATGATTAATAAATGTTTGCATGGGAGGGAGGAAATGGCTCTTGGGACTTGACTTTATTATAACTTATTGAGCAATTTATGAGAGAGTAATCTCCACCAATCTCAAATATTTCAGGAAGCTACAATGTATTTACTTATTCAGTCTTGAAACACAACTAAGTTCTATAACATCCATCCACTTCTTGAGATGAAGCAAAACAAAAACTGATATAAAATTTATATCAGTTTTTATATCAGAATATATATCAGATATCAGAATTTATATCAGTTTATGTCAGCCAAGAAGATAAAAGTTAGGTTAGTTAGATTCTGTGACTTTGATAATGTCATAGGGCGTGGTTTAAAAAAGGATTTCTATCAAGACGTATCTGAATGTGAGAATAAAATTCCTATATCCAGGAATATTTTGAATTACAAACCCTGCCACTTCTTGACTTCTTTTTGTCAGGTAATTCAAGGTTATCTCAATTTCTGGGTTTCACCGGAGATCACAATTCAGAAGCAGGCCCAACAGGAGCTTCCTGAGAATTTTGCCTTATGAGATCTGCAGCTTATCAGGGGCAATAGAGGCTTAGCTTCAGGCATAGAGGTTATTTCTGCTTGCTCTTTCCATGATATGCAAGCAATTTGTTTACTTTTAGAACAGAATTACAAAATATAACATGGATATAAACAACATGTGTTTATATGCATACCTGATTTAAATTTGAAATGTAACCACAACAAATTGGGAGAAATCTTTTCAAAGGCTTAGAAAACTATCCTTCCAATCTATTTATCTATCATCACATATAAAAGAAATGTGTTTGCATTCAATTCTCAACACTAAGTCTAATGCTACTAAAATATTTGATGTATCAAACTTGAATTATCTTCACAAAATATTGCACTAGGGCTGGGTGCAGTGGCTTATACCTATAATCCTAGCACTCTGGGAGGCTGAAGCAGGTGGATTGTTTGAGCTCAGGAGTGAGACCAGTGTGAGCAAGAGTGAGAACCTTTTTCTATTAAAAATAGAAAAACTAGCTAGTTTTCATGGAGGACACCTGTGATCCCAGCTACTAGGGAGGTTGTGGCAAGAGGATTGCTTAAACCCAAGAGTTTGATGTTACTGTGAGCTATGATGATGCCATGGCACTCTACCCAAGGTGAAAAAGTGAGACTCAGTCTCAAAAATATATATTGTTCTAGGTAGAATTACTATTCTATCACATTCATAAAGTAGTTTATCTTCTAATTTCCCTAACTTTCTTTAGGGAATTCACTAGAGAAGGTTGTTCTTCCTGTTATCTATACATACCTACATTTACGTTCTTATATTTCACTGTATAACAAACTACTTAACAGATTTTGAAGCAAAAAAGGACATGATCATGAAAAGAAGACTTACTTGCAGTATGTAGCTAGAGCAAGAGGGTAGAAGATCATATTGTTGGATTTCAACTGAGAATGTGGGTCTGGGTTGACTCAAATTTTTCACCACTCTGTAAAGCCTCCTTGTCTGTGATTATTAAAATGTCATGACTATTTATTTTGATGTTATGAATACATTTTAGCTAGTAAGTAAATTTGCAAACATAGAATCAGCAAATAACCAGGATCAAGTGTTTCATACCTGTAGGTTTCATTCTCATAATTTTTGTTATCTTAACAGTGCTATGGTGTTACTAGGGAAAAGGCATGAGTAGGGTGGGAAGAAGTCCAGGACATACGTTTAAGACATTCGTGTTCAATACTTCATAGATTTGACTTGTACCCTTGCAATATGCTCCACAGGTGTCCTACACCTTGACTTGCAAGGGTACAAGTCAAATCTAGTATAAGTCAACTCTAGGTGCAGGACACCTATGGAGCATATTGCAAGGGTACAAGTCAAATCTAGTGGTCCCAGTGGTTCCCTTGTGGAATTCAAGGGAAGCACTGGCAGTGTCAGCCACATAGGAACTTAGCATAGTACCAGCAATTTATTTTACTAGAAAATGGGCTTGTTGAGGGTAGGACCTGATCTGTCTTGATCACAGGGGTGTTGTGAAGCTCAGCATAATATCCGGCACATGCAGCCTCCCTAAGACTACTGTTGAAAAATAAATATATTTCTATACATATCACCTCTTCAGTGCCAGTTGTGTCTTTATTTTACAAATTTTATTTTTAATCTCCTTCCATCAGTTTTTCTCTTTTCCAAATCTCTGACTTTGAAACACCCTATCTTTCTTTAACACCTCAAATTTTGTTTTTCTAAACTATATTTACTCCTCTTCTTTGACTAAAATAGATTCTAACGTGTCGTGGCCACCATTGTCCAAGTTTTCAGTAACTTACATTCCTCCCCCATGGACAATGCGTTCTTATCAGTTTTCGTATCTGACATTATTTCTTCAAGAAGTTAAAGGAAAATGAAATTGCCAGAGAAATGAAATCATATCTAAAGTACTCAGTTTGAACACACACACACACACACACCATACACATATGAATTTATTTCATTAAGAAAATAATAAGGCAGGGCTCACACCTGTAATCCTAGCACTCTGAGAGGCCAAGGTAGGTGACTGCTGGAACTCAGGAATTTAAGATGAGCCTGAGCAAGAGTGAGAGCCTGTCTCTAAAAATAGCTGGGCGTTGTGGCGGTACCTGTAGTCCCAGGTACTGGGGAGGCTGAGGCAAGAGAATCTCTTAAGCTCAAGAGTTTGAGGTTGTTCTGAGCTACATCTTCATGGCACTTTAGAGGGCAACAAAGTGAAAATCTGTCCAAAAAAGAAAAAAGAAAATAAGTGGAAGCATTTTAGAGGCTGAACTCCCCAAAGTGGCTTATGTCTCAGGTATCACCAAAAATATTCTGGGAAAGCATTACCTATGTCTCATAGCTAGTAAGAAGACATTAAATATGTGCTTGTAAGAATTATAACTCTGTTTCTTAATATTTTTTTGTTCTTACCATTTAATACTTCAGCATCATCTGATTTCTTGTTTACTGTTCATAATTGTTTTTACACATATTTCTGCTGACTCTAAACATATTAATATTGATGTCATATAATATTTGGCATGTATTTCTCCCAAGATTCCTGCTCAAATTTTTTCTAATACATGCTTAAATATTTAAGGCTGTAAACTAGATGTTGGAATCGTTGCCTTATACTAATGAGTTACAATTTACTCTGAGCACAGAGCTAACAGACGTAATAAAAATTGTGAAGTTTTTTTTATATTTTAAGCCTGATAATTATGTACACTCAAATAATCTTTCTTGTTGAAAGTTAAAGAAACTTCTTCCAAAGTTATTTAAGCAAAGGCATAATTTCTTGCTAAGATAAATAGGTAATTTCTAAGTTAAAATGCAGAATGGACAGGAGTGTTGCCTCTACCTCCTGGAGAGTCAGTATAAACTATAACAAAGCAAATGAAATAAAATAATAAAATAACAAAAAATGATAATAATAGTAAGAAGAAGAATACCATTAAAAGGAAGATACCAGGAAGAGAGCTATTAATGGAACCTATTAATAAGAAAGGTGAAAAGGGAGAATATTATATTCCTTGTTCCAAAATGACGACAAGCTAATTAATTTATCAACATCACCCCTTAGGATGTACAGGATTCTGGGAAATTTGTGTGTTGGGGGATCTTTTGTATATAAACAATAAGTTGTCCTAATTCAGCATGACAGTACTACCCTGAGGGTCACTCTCTTCTGAACCTGTGAATAAAATACCATGGCTGTCAGTGGAGTGATCTGCTGACCAGACATTCTCCTGGAGTGGGAGCTTAGCCAGTCCTTGTATGGAGGACAGAGGAGAGACTTCCAGAGCTCCGTGAGGCATATCACTGACTCCAGGAATGGAGAAAGAGGTCTTAGAAAGACCTGAGGAGCACTAGGCATTAGGGCCCATGTGGATGTTAGCCCTGACCACAGGCTCAGCCTGGGTGACCCTGGCAGCATTAGCCAGCACCAAGTAAAAGACAAAAAGTTAAAAAATATCAAGAAAGGCAATCCAAAGCATGGGATACCAAGATGCCCAAGTCCCAGGATAATCTGAAGGCAGTACTGGACTCGCGAAAGACTCAGATTGACAGGTGCAAAACTCATTAATTCACGTAATTAAAAAAATGTAGTTTAAACAAGGATGTTTCAGCCCATATGGCACACTTCAGCAAATTGAGGAAAAAAAATCTCCTCCTTGAAGTTATTTTAGTTTTGTCAGAAACTTGTGATAAAAATACAGATTTTGTTAGAAAGTGACACTTTCTTCTGTAGCTATAAAAATTTAGCACCTTTCCCTCATATCATTTAACTTCATTATTCTAGAAGACAAGAATCTCTGAAATGTTATGTCACGCTGTCTTACATGTGCCCATGGTAGTGCATGGCATATACCTGCCAAGTGTTTTGTTAAATGAATGAATGCTAGACCTTGACTTAAATCATTTCTGCATCAACCATACAACTAGATCGCTTCCAAATATTATCAGTTTTGTATAGCACAGAAAATTTATACACAATCATGATTAATTTTATATCATAGACATTCAAATGTCTAAATACTTCCATGCATATATGGCAGTTCAGCTTTCTTTTTTACTAGGTGACATATTAACATAAATTTTCCCAAAGAAAATATAATAATTTTTCATATTATACACAATATGTACACCCACATACACATATACATGCACAGCCTAAATATGTTTTTAAAGTTATTTTTCTTAGAAGAAAAATAAAATGTTATAGAGAAACATTATTGAGCAAACATTAATGGAAAAATAAAGTTTTTATAGAGAAACATTATTGAACAAACATTAATGGTTGTTAGATCTAAGTTCGCTTTTTAAGAAAACATCATCTTGACATGAATCAGGTCTTTGCAAGGAAAAAATAATATTTGGTTTGACCCAGATGAGGCATGTTATATCATGAGCTGAATAAGTCTTTTAAGCTTCTCTCTTTCATGTCTTCTACCAGTTGATTGTTCTCCATTCCACCTACCATCTCATTTATTGAGTTAGTCATTTTGGTTTAGAAGCCCAAATAATTAACCAAATATAACCACGCCTGGTCACTTGTGACTCAAGAATAGTCTGTTTACATCAGAGGAACACATTACTGAGCTGAATGATGTGTTGTGACTTCAAGAAGTAATGGCATAATCATTCCAATTTTAAAAAGATAACTATGTTACTGTGATTCCTTTAGGGATCTCCTTCATGAATTCTTTACCTAGGCCGATATCAACCAGTGTGATGAAAATATGTCAAATGGTCTATAAAACCAGTGTATGGTGCCTCATGATGGCATTAATGTACACAGCTATGATTTAATAATAATAATAAAAAAAGAAATATATAAAAAAAAGAGTTTTCCGGGGTGGCGCCTGTGGCTCAAGGAGTAGGGCGCCGGTCCCATATGCCGGAGGTGGTGGGTTCAAACCCAGCCCCGGCCAAAAACCACAAAAAAAAAAAAAAAAAAAAGAGTTTTCCAATTTTTATTTCAGGATTGTTATAGTTTCCTGCCTTCTGTTTAGGTCTACACAAAAATTAACTCACAGTGAGTGAGTGGTGAGAAGTATGTATCCGGTTTTACTGTTTTCCATGTGGCCATCCAGTTTTCTCAGCACCATTTATTGAATAGGGATTCTTTTCCCCAGTGTATGTTTTTATCTGTCTTGTCAAAGATCAGATGAGAATGTAGAGATGATTTGATCCCTGAGTTCTCTGTTCTGATCCACAGGGCTCTGATCAAATTAAAAAGCTTTTGCATAGCCAAGGACACAATCCAAAGAGCAAGTGGACAACCACAGAATCGGGAAAATATTTGCATACTATCCATGCAAATAGCATCAAGGGCCAACAAGAATCTACAGAGCTTTCAAGCAAATCAGCAAGAAACAACCAAGTAATCATATTAAAACATGAAAAACATATGACCAGAAAGAAACTTTTCAAATGATGATATACTAATGGCCAAAAAACTCATGAAAAAAAAAAAAATTCTCAATGTCTCTAGTCATCAGGGAAATGCAAATAAAAACCACAATGTGATATCACCTAACTCCAACAAGAATGGCTCATATTGAAAAGTCCCTAAACAAGAGAAGCTGGTGTGGATGGAGAGACAAGGCAACTCTTATACATTGTTGGTGGGACTGCAAACTAGTGCAGTGTCTATGGAAAATCATATGGAGATACCTCTAAGAACTTAAACTAGACCTACCATTTGACCCAGCAATATCACTGTTGGGTAAATTCTCCAAGGATAAAACGTCATTTTGTAAAAAGGATACCTGCACACCAATGTTGATAGCAGCACACTTCACAATTGTAAAGACATGGAAACAGCCCAAGTGTCCACCAATACATGAATGTATTACTCAGCCATAAATAAAAATGATGATTTAGTATCTTTTGCTATAACCCGGATGAAAATGGAGACCATTCTTCAAAGTGAAATTTCACAAGAAATAATGGAGAAACAAATACATGTACTCACTACCTGGCTGGAACTGATCAATCAACATTGAAGTGCATGTATGGAAGTAAATTTTAATGAGAATCAAGCTGGGAGATGAGAGGAACAGAAAGTGGGTAAATACATAGCTACTGGGCATAGGGCGCTTATCTGGGTAGGGAGCATACTTATAACATTGACTCAGTTTGTGAAAAACAATGTATGTAAACAAAACATGAGTACCCCCTAATATTATGAAATTTAAAAGAGAAGATAACTATGGTCAGTTGAATTTCAGATTAAGCTTAAAATATGGACAATGATGTCTCGATCATAGTATCATTGGCTCACTCTTGAAAAGAGCACTTAATAAAAGATACACTAAGGCAAGTTATTTTTCATTTTGTCAGTCTGATTATACTTATTATATGTCTCAAATTAAACCTCTGTGTAGATTTGTTCAACAAGTATTGTCAAATGCTATTCAAAAATATTCTAACTCTGCAGAACTACAGAGATAGGGTTAGCAGTATAAAAGACACTGTCTTTTAAAATTCCCATTACTTTAGACATTTTACATAGAAAGGCTTTCTGATTTTTCTCATCAGAGAACTTTTACGTAAACTTTATATGTAAATTATAAAGACGTGGCTTATATTCTGAAGCATACTGGAAATTTCCATAATCTACAACCTGTCCATAGTCTTTCTATTTAGGAATCCACCATTTACAAATGTGACTTGAAAAGCGATATCATAAAGGGGTCAGCAAACTCTTGAGGAGGAACAAATACAGGCAGAGACTGTGATGATGAAAGAGTAAGAAAGTAGTTCTTTCCTTCCAGCTAATCACGTCTGTATATTCTCTGACTTTAAGTCTGACATGGAGGCATCTTCACACTCCTTGCTATCCTCTCTTCATCTTTCTCAAAGAAAGTAAATTTTGTAAGTCCCCAAAACCTCCATGTAAATTGCTATATCTTGATAGGTTGCTTTTCCAAAGCTATATATATATATATTATTTTTTTTAATTTAATTTACCTAATTTTGGACATATGAAGTAACTTGCTTAAGGCCATAAAGCATGCTTGCAACAGAGCAGCCATGAATCTGAGATACCCTAGCTCTTGGCACTATTCCCCTCAAATTACCTTACTTGTCTAACTTTAGGTGGAAAATAATCAGAAAGTTTCTGCACACAAAAAAGAAAAAAGACATACTAACAATAGCAAAAATAATAATAACATTATTGCATGTTCCTTTAGGATTACAGAGAAAATAAAAACATTAGGTATGTACATATCAATATCATGTATTCTTTTTTTTTTTTCACCTGAGACATATAGTGACATTCTTTATTGGTTTTTGTATTTCAGATTAATATCAGATTACAAGCGGTTGGGTTACAATGTTTGCATTTGTTAGGTAAAGTCTCTATTGTAGTTGTGTCTGAACCCAGGAGGTGTACCATGTTCCCTTACATTGTGCCCATTAGGTGGGAGCAAATAATCCCCTTTTTTCTTACCTTCTTCCCCCTTTCTCCTCTCGAACTTGAATTGAGTTTTTTTTTATGTGGACCTTTATTAGTTCACGTTAGTATTGAGTACATCATATACTTGCTTTTCCATTCTTGTAACATTTTACTAAGAAGACTATAGTAAAATACAGTAAAATTTCAACTCCATCCAGGTTAATACAAAGATGTAAAGTCTTCATCTCTTTTTATGATTGAATGATATTCTGTGGTATACATATGTCACAGTTTATTAACTATTTATGAGTAGATGGTCACTTGGGCTGTTACCACATCTTGGTGACTGTAAACTGAGCTGTGATAGACAATCTAGTGCAAATGTCCTTATGATAAAATTATTTTTTTGGGGGGGGGTAGATGCCTAGTAATGGGATTGTGGGATCAAATGGAAGATCTATTTTTAGTTCTTAGAGGGTTCTCCATTCTTCTTTCCAAAGAGGCTGTATTAGTTTGCAATCCCACCAATAATGTAAAAGTGTTCCTTTCTCTCTACATTCACACTAACATCTGCAGCTTTGGGACTTTGAGATATGGGCTATTCTTACTGGGGTTAGGTGATACCTCAGAATGGTTTTGATTTGTATTTCTGTTATAATTACGGATAATGAACATTTTTTCATATGTTTATTGGCCATTTGTCTCTCTTCTTCAGAGAAATTGCTGTTCATGCCTCTTGCCCAGTGATAGATGGGATTGTGTGCTCTTTTTGGATGATTAATTTGAGTTCTCTGTAATTCTAGTTATCAATCCCATTAAAATACCATCATCATACTTTGAAGAACTAGAAGAAAAAAAAAAGTTCTTCATTTTGTATGGAACCAGAAAAAAAAAACATATAGCCAAGGCAATTCTTAGTAATAAAATCAAAGCCAGAGGCATCATTCCACCAGATTTCAAGTTACAGTACAAATTTACAGTGATTAAAACAACATGGCATTGGCACAAAAACAGAGACATAGATACGGGAAACAGAATAGAGAACATAGGGATCAAACTAGTCTCTTACCACCATCTGATCTTTGATAAACCAAGGAAAAATATACACTGAGGAAAACAATCCCCATTCAATAAATGGTACTGGGAAAACTAATTAACCACATGTAAAAAAACGAAAGTGGACCCTCACCTTTCATCGCTTATGAAAATTGATTCAAGAAGGATAAAGGATTTAAATCTAAGACATAAAATGATAAAACTCCCAGAAGATAGCATGGGAAAACTCTTGATGATGTTGACCTGGGGACAGTTTTTATGAAGACTTCATTGACAATCGCAACAACAACAAAAATAAACAAATGGGGCTTCATTAAACTGAAAGCTTCTGCAAAGCTAGGGCCACAACAATTAAAGCAAATAGACAACCTTGAGACTGGAAAAAGATATTTGCGTGTTACAAATATAATAGATTCTAATAACATTATGATGAATGGTTATTATTATTATGAACTAAAAAGAGTAGTGTCCTGTTTATATATCTTAAGGGGAAATTACTGTGATAGAAATCATATCACTGTTAATTAGCTCTAGAAAGCAATTTGCCCTTCACAGCATTAACTAATCAACTTGGTTATAAAAAAGAGTAATTACAGCTGTTAGACTAATGGGCCTTTAAATCCATAGAGAGGTCATTTTGGTAGAACATTCTTTCAAATGTTACACATAGACCACAAGCATCACAATCTCATGTGTGGGTTTGAAGTGTTCTACGTTATAGGTCCATGAAATCTGACCAAGGATAGGTCAGAATCCAATTCAGTCCTAACTAAAAATGTTAGTTGTCATCAGTGGCACGTTGTCAGTGACATGAACAATGTATGGGGTAAATTAATTATTTATATTAGCTATAAGACATGGCCTATGGAGATGTAGAAAAAAAGAGCATGTTCCATTTACGCCTGGAAAATATGTATTGTAATTAAACAAAAATAAGTCAAATATACTTATATTTGACAAATATACAAAAGGCAAGGATGTTAAATATTGTGGAAAATACATAATGCTTCTCTCTTTAAAAAATTTTTTATTATGAACCAGAAAGGACTGTAAATCACTACCAGGTTGTCAGCATTCTCATTATTAAACGTAATCACTCAGTGTGCAAGGGGCTGCATGAACCTCTGAGAAATGAGGATGTGACAGTGATTGATACAAACTCAGATGATAGAAGGCGACCATCACTTACTCTTCTAGAACAGAATAGGCAAATGAAGGTCAATATTGAAAATGAGATGGGAGGATAAAATCCTATTAAAAATTAAGTGAATGAAGGGGAAATTCTAATCTTCATATAATAAAAGAATGTCTCTGAAGAAAAGAAATTACGTGATGAACAGCTATTAATTACACAGTTTCAGATTGAGAAAAGGTAACATTCAATCAGTCGTGACCCTTTACCTTCTCACACAGTGAGTGTAGCCAAAGCTAAACAATACCAACTAACACAGAGAATATTATTTAAAAGCATGTACCTTATTGGGTGAAATTATAATATTATAATTGAAATATAAATATTTTCTCTCTTAGATACTCTGCCTCTCTTTCATATTGAGTTTATTCTAGAATACCTCTTCCTGATTTTAAGTAAACTTACAATCAAGTGTCCACTTGAGTATAAGAATCTGTTATTTTCAAAAGAACATGTCCCACAAAAATATAGCAAATGTTCACCAGGATGGAGAAAGGGGAACTAGTATATAGCGTTGGTAGGACTGTAAATTAGTACAGCCACTATGGAAAACAGCATGGAGGTGCCTCAAAAAATTAAAAATAAATAGAATTACCATATCTTCCAGCAACCTCACTACTAGCCATAAAACAAAGGGAAGAAAAATCAGTATGTCAAAGAGATGTATACTTTTCCAACTTTATTACAGCATTATTCACAATATACTAGCCAATATGTGGAATCAACCTAAGTGTCCCCCAGCAGATGAATGGATAAGAAAATATGACACACCCAAACACAATAGAATATATTCAGCCACAAGAAAAAAAATCACATGACATAGATGAACTTGGAAGACATTATAGCAAAATAAGTCAAGCCCAGGACAGGGGCGGTGGGGGGACACCTGCTATCACTCATATGTAGAAGCTTAGAAGTTCATCTCATAGAAAAAGAGATTAGAATAGTGGTTACTAGCAGCTGGATGTTAGGAAGAAGTAATAGCCAGATTGATTAAACAGTACAAAATTCCAGCTATATAGGAGGAATAAGTTACAGTGATCCTACAGCACTTCATGGTGATTAAAATTAATAATTTATGGTATATTTTCAGATAGCTAGAGGAGCAAGTTTAGGATATGTCTAGCACAAAGAAGTGACAAATGTTTGAGCTGATGACAAAAATGTAGTTGGGGGCAATATATCACACATCAAAGGAAGAGGATTTTAAAATTTCAACATGAAATTCTATTTAGTATTATTTTATCTTCTTTGTTTATTCTGAGACTACATTTTTAGACAGTAGCTCCCTAATGATGGGAGATACTTTCCAGCACCTCCTCTTAGATGCTTAAAGTCATGAATAGCACCAAAAACATGTATGTATTATAATTTTTCCTATACAGAAAACTCTAAGACATGACTAAGTTATAAATTAGGCCCAGTAAGGGATAAACTTCAGTAAGTACTAATAAAATAGAACAATTATAATGATATACTTCAGTAAATTATGTGAACAATATGGTCTCTCTCTCTTTCTCTCTAAATATCTTAATTGTACAGTACTCACCCTCCTTCCTGTGGGAAGCTGAAACTGAGGAAAGTTAAAACCACAGATAAAGGGGGACTACTGTATTACAAACCTGTAAAAAGCTATAAAAAGTAGATCTGAGATATCTAAATGTTAGTTGATTAACCTGTTACTATTCAAAGAGACAATTTTTCACAAACTTACCAGTGAATTTGGAGGGAAAAACCCCTCTTCATGTCTTCTATAGCTACTCAGAACATTCTGGGTTATAAACCAAAGAATAAAAGACCACATTATCATAAGTAAACCAGCTCCTTCCTATATCTATGCTGAGGACAGTAGATAGAGTAAAAGGTCAATTTCATTACACAGTTCTTACTCTGTTGCTTAATGTAACACAATAAAACCTAAAATAAAACACTAAAATGACCCTTTCATATGCCTCAACTTTATATGTCAGAATTATTGGTCATAACAAAATTCAGATAGAATATGACGAAAGTATCCTAACGGGATTTAAAAATGAAAACTGAGATAATATATTTGTACATTCGTTAGTTTTTAAAAATATTTTGTTGGCTAAAATTTGCTCTGTTTTAGAAATGATTTACTAAAAAATAGGCATGTCCCAGGTTGTAAATAACTATACATTGTGAAAACTTTTAACATAAAAATTGTACATTTTTCTATTGAGAAAATAAAGATTAAACTTCTGAGTGTCATACTGACTTGAATGTGGAAACAGGTGATAATGTTGAGAAGATATCAAAGATTAACATTTTTAAATCACTTTGAAGGGTGGAGGGTGTTTTGGATGAACCTTTAAAAAAAATAGCATAAAGGGTGGGTGGCGACTGTGGCTCAAAGGAGTAGGGCTATGGCCCCATATGCCAGAGTTGGCGGTTTCAAAAACTGAAAAAAAAAAAAAAGGCATAAGCAAAAATATTAATTATATCAAAAATTATAAAACTAAAAAATTTATCCAGCTTGTTGATTAGAATTCTATCATTCAGTTTTGCTAGTTTTCTAGCTGTGTTCTTAGATTATCAATCCATTTTTCCATATAAGTCAGCCTTGCCCAGGTCTTAAACCAGCATCATTCAATATTTAGAAAGCCTTTCTGATAATTCCTTGAAGCCTAGATAGAACAGGAGTAAGTATCTTGCTTTTGCTGTGTGTTTGCTTCAAGACACTAAGGTGGCCACATGCCCGTAAGCCCATAAGGCAGTGGCTTTCTTACTGTTTCTTCACTCATTGAGCCCATTGTTGAACTAACCTTGCTTATCTTTGCTGAGAGATTCTAGTCCCCCTCTGGCATATGTTTCATGTGCGCTATCACAGTTCAATACATATTTTCAAGAGTGTGTTAGTTATAGTTTGCTTTGAAACTATTCATTTTCTAATAATTGGCTGAGCATCTTTTCTCTCAATTTGCAATTATAACATATGCGAGGTCTGACAATTAAGTTAGCAAACTCATCTCAGAAAAAAGTGCTGCATATCTCTTTGCTGAATATCAGTAGGGTCACCTTCAAATTACTCTGCTGGGAAGCTGGGCACTGAAGGCAGCACCTCCCCCACCTTCAAAGCAATAGTGGAACTTTTCTTCTGGAATGGCCAACAAAGTTGTCATTGCATAGCACACAAAAACATGCAAAAATAATGCCTTCCACACAGCATGACACCACCAAACGTGGACACAAACACAACTGGGAGACACAGATAAATGAAAGTTCTGAAAATTTACTAAATTGTGTGCACAGTGTTACCAACAAAGGTGCACAGTGGCAAGTTCACAAATTAATTGGCAAATTTCCTACCATGATCACTCTGATCGTCCTTACAAAAAGAGTCCCAACATTGCTTTGAAGCCTGGACTAGGTTCTGGTGTCTGGGAATAGCTTCCCAAAGGAAGTGCTTTGAAGATAACCATAGTGATATTCAGCCAGGAACTATGGACCACTTTTTCTAGCATGCGTTCATGAATTGTCAGTCCTTGTAAACATGTTTAGTATTGAAGCAATTCTGTTATATATATATATAAAACTAATCTAACAATTAAACTAAAACTTTTACTTGTTGCAGCACCTAGTGGCCCCTATGGCTCTGGACTCAATCGCTGCAGGAAGGAACCAGACATGACACGGATTAGAAGTACAAGCTTGCAGGAGGTGAGCTAACCTTGCTTGCAGGATAGCCCCGAGCAACCTCTGCAGTAGCCTTTTGTTGACACAGCACGAGACAGGTGAGGTGAGTGTTAGACAATGACTGCGTGCCTAAGGATCACCATGGGCTGGGACTCTTTCTCCGCAAGGAGCACCTGTGGAAGAATCCTCAGAGGGTCCGCCCCACAGCTGCAAATCATCTTGCTCAGAGGTCATCTGGCTCTTGGTGTCCTCTACATTTACTATACAAATGAAAAATAATACTTTATAATTACAAGAGTGGCTAATTTTTAGTTTATGTACTTAAAGAAGTTTCTCCAATAAGGATTCTCTCTTAAACCATAGTAAGCTCAAAAATGTATTATTCACAGTCCGAGGCCTTTGCAATTGCCACACCTGCTGTCTGGCACAGTACTCATCTTTCAGGATGAAGGGTCTTGACCCATCTCTTATGGTCACATAATCTTATTAACACATGTATCATCCATGGACAGAGTTACTTTGACATGTCTACCTCCCTCACTGAACTATGAGAAATTTAATTTGTCTTTGTTGAGTTTAAACTAAACTCCTTCAGAATATGGACTCCATTTCTTTTTCTTTTTTTTTTTCTGAGACAGAGTCTCATTATGTCACCCGCCCTTGGTAGAGTGCCCTGGGGTCAGCACAGCTCACAGCAACCTCAAACTCCTGGGCCGCCACGATCCTCCTGCCTGAGCCTTCCAAATAGCAGGGACTATGACCACAGGCGCCCACCACAACACCTGGCAATATTTTGTTGTTGTTGTTGCAATTGTCATTGTTGGTCAGCTGGCCTGGGCCAGGCTCAAACCCACCTGGCGCCTTAACCACTGTGTTACAGGCGCCCAGCCGGGACACTCTCATTTTTACTTTTATCTTCCCATCTTTCATATGGAACCTGATACGCAGTAGGTGTATAGTATATATATATTTTTTCCAAAAAATATCTAGTGAATTTTAAACATACTTTAGGCCTCAAAGTAGGTATACATTTTAAAGGTGAGTGCTAGCTCTGAATTGCATGAGATCAGCGCAAGCAGTATATACAGAGGAAACACAACAGACAAAATAGGCAAGAAAAATAAGGAAAGACAATCGTGTTACTATATTTATATGAAAATTAAATTTCCTCCAAGTACTTTGATGTAATCCAAACAATGGGGAATAATTTGTTTAAATATATTTTCCCATTGTCTTTTGTATAACTCTTCCTTGAATCATTCGGTAAATTTTTCCCTACAGAAAAGAGAACTACTTCTTTTAAGAGACTTGAAGATCAGAGTGTACGTAGCACTAAATACAAAGCAGTTTTTATAAAACATGCAGTCTATCAGTATTCCGACTGCACCTGAGTGCATATTTACATTTTAATTGAATACATATTTGTTGTATGCAAATATTTGCTGAGACAGCAAGAGTCTCTGAAGGAAGCATCATTTTATAATAGGACATTTATATCTTGGTCCTCGTCATTTTCAAGGGTAGTAAGAAAATCCATTAGAGGATTCAATAATATGGCCAGAAATTTAATTTGTCTTTGTTGAGTTTAAACTATGGATGGAATTGATCAGCACCTGGGGTTCCTAAATGTGAAACTAACTATATTCCTAAAACAGCTACTAACAAGTATTATTTTAAATACTTATTAAATCTTAGTTCAATACCAAAAATTATGGTTAAAAAATATATATGTACCTATGACCTTTTAAATGCATTGTGTGAATATTCTTACTTAAAAGTTGCCTTGTAAATAAAGATGTGAAAAATCTCTGAATTCACTATTTTAGACTTCAAAAAAATATTTGAAAAATCAATTCAATATTTTCATGCTGTACAGGTAAGCTAAGGAAAGATATGCTTTTCCTCTTCCACAAATATAAAAAGTATTCAAATGAAATAAGTCTGCTCTGTATAATGGTTTGTTTATATGAAAATATAAAGTATTATGATATGATTTTCACCTGTATGAATTCAAGCATGGTATTTAACAATAGTGACTTCATATGACTGACAAGATGGGACAAAAAGTTTAATGAGGAAGAGATGGATTGTTCAACTTGGTCTTGATGAGTTTGACGTCACTCTGGTACATTCAAATAGAAATATCTGTTTCTTTGAAGGTCAGTTAGGTAAATAATGCCTTGAAGGTGATTACAACTATGAGGGGACATGACATGCACCACAGTGATTACCAGGTTGTATAAAGATTAGTGAGACAAAGATCAATGAGGGTAAACCAAGGGTTAAAAAAGAAGTTCTAAAAAATTTCTCACACTGATACACTAAAGAAATGGCATTTGCACTTGAAACTCGGGTCCACAATTTGCTAATAGTTTCCAGTTATGTTTTGGAGATAGCAAGTACTACTACCATGAATTAGGGGCACATAATTGTGATCAATTCCTATAGATTACAGCAAAATTAAGTGGGTTTTAGATTATGTGCAATTTCAACTTAACTGCATTTTTTTTTTTTGCAGTTTTTAGCCATGGCCGGGTTTGAACCCACCACCTCCGGTATATGGGGCCTGTGCCTTACTCCTTGAGCCACAGGTGCTGCCCTTAATTGCATTTTATTGATACTTGATTTTTCACATAGTACATGCAATATGAGGAAGAATATTAAAGTGGTATACGGATGTGAATTTTCTTTATAAAATCAATTATTGAAAGATGCATAATTGCATTTGCCAATGATTTAGTAATACATGTATGTGTACGTATTGAAGTATTCCATCTACCCTATAGTAATCCTAGGGTACCCTAGCAATAGTAAATTGTGAAAACTTACTTTTAAATCTTAAAAATTATTGAAAGCTTTCAGGAGTTTAACGAAACTGAAAGTGAGTACTGAAGTGAGCCTTTTCTTAACTACATGGATTATTGTGGGGAGAAAAGGATAAGAGATAAAAATCAGAATCTTATAAAATCTTGCCTTTAAAATAAATCTAAACTTTTTCTTCTGACGTTATTAAAATAAAGATATAACATGAAATAGAATTTTAAAATAAAATAAGTTTAAGCTAAACCAGACTCATGTTCACCTAAGTCTCTCTTGGTTTTTGCAGTTGGCTAGGACAGATTTCACTTCTGTACATGTCTTTCATTCCACTAGTGTAAGCAAGGGAGCTGTGGTCAGGAGCTGCATAAGACATGTGTCCGTGGGACGGCACTACAGTGCTTATCATCACAGATAGGAGTTAGAGAGAATCTAAACTAATGCAGCATATTACCAAGAGAGCACTAGATAAAAATCAGGGAAAGTTAACGTAACTGCAGGCAATCATGTTTACCTGGGTAATAATGGCTGAGTTTACACACACGCAAGGCCTCAGATCAGACGATGTCATGCTAGCAATACTCCTATGAGGATCCCAAGTGGATTATTTCCTTATATCAATGTATCAAAAAAATAGACAGGAAAATTATATTTATAGAACATTACTACTTAGGCACTTTGCTTCTTATATATTAGGCATTTTATTGCTCCCAGTGATTTTCAGTTGTAGGTATCATCTTTACAGAAGTCATTGAGGTTCAAAAATGGTAAGTGACTTGTTGTACATGATCAGCCTTAAAACCCAAATTTCTTTATTTGATTTGGATTTTCCTTCCTTACAGACATGTTTATCAAATGTACTTTTTCATAAAAATTCACGGGAAAGTTTAACAAAGGCAGAGATACCTAAACTCCATTCTAAGCCTACTGAATTAGTATCTTCGGGGAGACCAGAAATTTTGAGAAAATTTTGAAAATTTTTCTATAGTAAAAAAAATGTTGGGAAGATTATGCATATTCTATAGGGTCTCCCTTCTCTCTCAAATCACCATAAATTGTATTAAAAACAATAAAAATATTTAAATCCATTTGCAATCGAGCTGAAGAAGAAAAACATAAAAGGAACTTCAGTGAATCAAAATTGTGAACATTTTCTGAAAAAATGTAAAATAGGTAAGTTTGAAGGAGAAAATTCATATGGAAATAAAATATCATGAACTTGAAGCTATACTAATTCACACTTGACTAAAATTTAAATAAACTATAGGGCATAATGACAATTGAGAAAATGTTGGAAGAGAAGAATCCTATCATTTCAGGCTCTTGTAACATACCAAACTGGCCATCAAAATAAAGGTACCACTGTGGAGGATAATAGCCGTCTTACAAGTTATTTTTGTTCTATTCTCCTTGGGATCCCATGGAACGAAATGACCAACATGCAGAAGAAACATTTTCTTAAAAATTAAATTTTATACAAGCACATCTGTTGCAAAGAGATTAATCTTTCTGAAATATTTTCTGCTACTTCCTGAGGTATATTTATTTACTACAAACTTCTTCCTGGAAGAATCATTTCATATTAGATGCCAAGCTGATAGAATGTTGAAGTATGTCAACATCATATGTAAGTGTGTAGAACATCATACGGAAGCTTCTAGAACAAGGTAGAGAAATAAACTCCCATTGTACTTGCTCACTTAGTGTGTGAATGATGTGTTTCATTAAAATGTATGTTATATACATTGTGTAGATTTTGTCTTATGTATACAATACAGGATGGTGTTATTTTTCTTCTGGGCAAGAAAAATTAAGCCACAGTTCAAGTAGATTTAAAATCAAACACAACAAGAAGTCTATTTACTTGATGCTGAAGACCAATATTCCACACAAGAGTACTGATTTGAAGTTGGCCATAGATAATAATATCAGAAATGAAAGGGAGCCTGTAGGCCTCTATGGAAATGTCTGATGAAGATATAAGCATGCATGCTACTGTTTCAATTAAAAAGGCACTTTCTTAAGATGGTAAAAGGTATCTGCCAAAACCTAATAGCAAAGACTATATTCAGAAGGGAAAATTGAAAACTTGTCTTTTAAATTCAGGAATGAGATAAGATGCCTAGTATTTCTGCCTTTACCTCTGCCTTCAGTACAGATCTGAACAAGCATTATAAATATATAAGAATGCAAAAAATAAAATATGTTAAAGTTTAGAAAGAAACTGAGATATCAGTAATATTAGAAGATATGTCACTTCTGTCTTTACCTAGGAAAGCCCAGAAAATCTACAAATAAATTATTAAAACTAATGACAATCAGTAATGACACTTAAAAATATAGATATTTTACAAAACTAATTAAAAGTATGATGAATGACATCAGATTGAAATTGATAATATCTAATCCAAAATAATTTCAAAAAGAAATAAATTGGATAAACCAATAAATTGAAGACTAATTGAAATTATAGTAAACATCATTTCCCAAAACATAAATTCTTGGACCTAAGTAATTTTATAAAAAAATTTTCTATCAAATTTCAATTGAAAACTTAATTATTTTTGCCAGATTAAGATATCCACTTAAAAGAGATTCATATAAAATCAATTGTCCCTTAAAATGAACAGTCTATTCATGAATTAAATATTGAAAGAGCGAGAGAGGATTTTCTCCTTGAATCTAAAAGGCATTCTTGTATTTTCAGCCTTATATTTTACCCTAGACATTCTTATTTCCTTCAAGTTGCAATGTGGCTGTTGTGGAAGCCCATACCTACGTGCAATGGTATTAAAACATACCCCTTAGTATAGCCTCCTTTCGGAAAGTCTCTCACACATAAAATTACCTGTGTGAGTTCCTTCTAGAATTCGCCCCAGACTTCTCAAACAATACCATATGTCTTTAATCAAACTTATAATCATTTTCTAAAATCCTTCTGTTCCTCTGATATATTCCATTTTGGGATTCTCAGTGGCTCAAAAAGGAAACTGAAGAGAAGGGCAGAGCAAAATCCCTAATAGAAACCTCCAAAATTCGTCCCTTTACACTAGCACCATATTTTACTGTGCACTTAAGCAAACATTATCAGAAGGACTAAAAATTAGATGACTGATCATACTACCTGGTTTTAAGTTTTAACATAATGTTAAGAAAGGAGACACTGAAAAGGGCAGAAAAGACAGTCATGTCTATGACACCCCTCTTCCATCCCCAGCAGTGCCACACTAGCACATACAGTGGTGAGAGAATAATCTGTGTTTCCAGAGGAGGAAAACTGTAGTGTTTTTGGAAATTTTAATTGACACTTAAGGCCATTCTGGCTCAGGCTAACAAAACATAGGGTAGAAATCTGCCACTGCCCGTGGAGGGAGCATTTAGACCAGCTCCCTTCAGACAGAAAGATATCCTCCATGCGAAAACCCACACTTGGGCTATCTTCACCACTGGCTGACAAAAAGCAACCAGGCCACAGTCCCTGGAATTTCCTGCAGCTGTGGTATCTTAAAGCCAGTGGACTTGGGGTGCACAAGACCCAGTGAGACATCAGCAGCTGCAGCCCAGCCAGTGCCTGTATCACTCCTCCCCAAGTATTGGCAGTGCAGCTCAGGGAGTCTTCATTCTTCCACTTGAAAAAATGAAGGAAAAAATTTAAAAGATTTTGTTTTGCAACTTGGGTACCAAGTAGGCCACAGTAAAATAAAGTACCAAGCCAACTCCTGAAGTCCCTGGGTTCAGGCTTTACTTACTAGGTGGCATTTCTGGATCCACCGTGAGCCAAAAGAAAACATGCTGCCCTGACAGGATGGACCTAGCCTTGGAAGAATTCACAATTTGTTGAATAAAGAGCATTTGAGCTTTGAATAAACATCAGATGTAGCCAGGAAACATTTACCACTGGCTTTGGGTGAGATTGGCCTGACTTCAGGTATGACCTGGTGCTAGTGGTCATGAGGGAGCCTCCACATCACTCCTCCCTCATCTCCATCAGCCCGACATAGAGAGTGATAAAAGAGAGTGAGAGACTTTGCCTAATAATCCAGATAATTCTCCTGTAGCATACCCCGGTCCACCAAGACAGTACCACTGGGAGTCTGCAAAAAACACAACATTACTAGGTTTGTGCTAAGATGTCTTCAGTGACCAAGGACTTATATTACAATGCTCAAATGCCTTCTCAAAAAGGATGGGTTCAAACACACCCACACAATGAAGTTTAAACACAAGCATATGTGTTTTGTATCCAGGAAAATATGACTTCACCAAACAAACTAAATGAAATGCCAGTGACCAATAATAGAGGGACAGAAATATGGACCATTTGGATGATTAATTAAAAGTAGCTGACCTGAAGAAGCTTGATGAACTTCAAGACAAAACAGAGAAGATACTCAGAAGTCTATCAAAAATATTAACAAAGAGATTAAAATAAAATCAAGCAAAAATTCTGGAGCTAAAGAATCCAATTAACAAACTGAAAAGTGCATCAGAGGTTTGCAGCAGGGGAATTTACCAAGTAGAAGAGACAAATAGTGAGCTTGAAGACTATTTGAAAAATGCGATCAGAAGGAAAGAAAGGGGAAAAAATGAAGCACACTTACAAGATCTGGGAAATACTCTGAAAAGGGAAAATGTAAGAGTTATTGGCCTGAAAGAGGAGGTGGAGAGAGAGATATTGGGGGGAAATGTTTATTTGAAGAAATAATAGCAGTCAACTTTTCAAATGTAGAGAAAGATATCAATATTCAGGTATAAGATGGTCATAGAATACCCAGCAGACTTTTTCCAAACAACACTACCTCAAGGTATTCAAGCTAACAAAGGCCATGGAAAATAAAAGGTCCTGGGGGGAGCAAGAAAAAAGAAAAAAAAAAAAAATATATATATATATATATGAAGTCCAATACATCTGGTAGCAGACTTCTTTGTGGAAACCTTCCAGAACAGGAGGTAGTAGCATGACATATTCTGCTAGTTTTGAACAAACAAAATATTATCTCTAGAATATTATATACTAAAACAATTTGTTAAAAGTGAAGGAGAAATGAAGACTTTACCAGATAAACAAAAGTGGAGGGATATCATCAATATCAAGGATCAAGGCTGTCCTATAAGAAATGCTAAAAGGTATTCTTTAATCTGAAAGAAAAGGATGTTAATGAATAATAACAAGTTATCTGAAGTTATACAACTCACTGGTAGTATTAAGAAAACAAGCAGAGAATAGTCTATTGTGGTAATTGCAGCATATAAACCACTTATATCTTGAGTAGGAAAACTAAAAGTCAAACCTATAAAAATAATAACTACAACAACTTTTTGAAAGATGTAACCTAAAGAAATACAGATGGAAACATTCAAAGGTTAAAAGGGAGGGGGATGAAATTGAAAGGCAGAATTTCTGTTAGATTTCTCTTTGTGCATTTGTTTTTAATCAGAGCTGTCATATATTTAAAATAAATGGTTATAAAAGGTCTTTTGCACGTCATATGACAACATCAAATCAACAAACCTACATTATATGCAAAAAGGTAAAAAGCAAGAAATTAAAACACACTACCAGAGAAAAATCACTTTTAACAATGGAAGACAAGAAGGAAAAACTAAACAAAGAAGGAAGGAAGGAGGGAGAAAGGGAAGGAGGGAGGGAAGGAAGGAAGGAAGGAAGGAACGAAGGAAGGAAGGAAGGAAGGAAGGAAGGAAGGACCATAAAACAGCCAGAAACCAATTAACAACAAAGCAGCAGTAAGTCCTTAGTTAACAACACTATTACTAACATTGAATGTGAATGGACTAAACTCTCTAACAAAATGCAGAGTGGTTAAATGGATTAAAAAAACCATATCCAACTACATATGTTTGCAAGAGACCCTCTTCACTTATCAAGAAACACATATCCTAAAAATAAATAAACAGAAAAAGTTATTACAAGCAAATAGACTAAGAAAAAGCAAACTAGCAGAATATGCTAGTTATCTTAAAATAAATTTCAAGAAAAAGAACTGCTAAAAGAGACAAAAAAAGGTCATTACATATTGGTAACAAGGTCCTTTAGGTAAGAGGATATAAAAATTATAAATATGTATGCATCAAACACTGGAGCACACAGATATATACAAAAATATTATCAGAACCAAACAGAGGGATAGCTCAAAGTACAATAATTGTTGGAGACCTCAGCTACAGTTTTAGCATTGGACAGTTCCTGCAGACAGAAAATCAACAAAAACGCTGAACTATTTCACTCATCATGTAACAGCCAAGATGATTACGTTTAATAATTTTTTTTTTAAATTCACGTGTAATACTTGTACATATTTATGGGGAACAATGTGAGATTTCAAGGTGTACATACATTGTGAATTAATCTAATCAGTATAAACACCACATTCATCATGTGCTTGTGGTGATAACATTCAAAATCTTCTCTTCTAGCTATATTGAAATATACACTACATTGTTATTTACTATAGCCAACCTCTGTAATAGTTTTTTTTATTTTTTTAAAGTCAAGCAAAACTATTATTATACATCACTCCCATGCTTAAAACCCTTTAGTTAGCATCCTTTGGAATTAAAATAATATTCAAATTCTTGGCATGCCCATCAAAACTTTAATTACACGTCATCTCTTCCTGCTCAGTACTTTCCAGTCACACTGGTATTTCTCTTGTATTTTAAAGTGTCAAGCCATTTTACACATAGGGTATGGTACCTTACAATATATGTTCTGATTTCTCTTCATATGAGTAATTTCTTACCTTTCTGATATTAACAATGTCAATTCTTCTTTAAATTCATCTCTAAACTCTTAAAATAGAAAGAGCACCCAATTTTACTCTATTATAACACTCACTATTTTTTTCTTTTCTAATAATCATTAATGATTGAGGTTATGCAATTGTCTGTGTTTTATATTTGTTAAAAGTCTTTCTTTCTTACAAATTTTTAGTTCATCCCATTGGATCTCAAGTACATAGCACTATGCCAGGAATGTGGCAGGCAATCAATACTATTTCTTATAAGAATAGAAAATCAAATTATTTAGAATTTATATTAATAGTTTATTCCCAATTTTTTTCAAAAGCCCATGCATGTAATAATAAAATGAATGCCAAATTTAGGTTAATGATTTTCAGTTTCATCAACATTACTGGAAATAAAACAGTATTTTGTGCTTTTATATGATCATTGCCCTAACTAAAAGATTCTAAGAATGAAAAAATGAATGCTGTGTGTTCTCACTCATAAGTGGGAGCTAAATGAGTAATATATATGGCTATAAAATGGCATAATAGACATTGAAAACTAAGAAAGGCAAGGTGGAAGTGGGTACAATGTAAAAATCCACTTATCAGGTACAGTGTACATTATTCTGATGAAGGACACACTTAAAGCCCATACTTCAGCATTATATAATGCATCCATATAACAAAAAACTTTTGTGCCCTATAAATATTTTGAAACTTAAAAAATTGTTAAATGCCAAAATTTAAAACACAATGTCATCTTGTAAACTAAAACAATTAATCTAAAACAATATTGGTTTACTTTGAAATATTGAATTTTGTCTTACTCATACTTTAAAAATTATATAATGTCTACTAATTTTTAATTTTTCTTCATTTTAAAGTGCTAAATAAATCATTCAGCTTAAGAAAGAACTTTATCATTGACGTGACATATAAGCCCCTGTGGATGGCTTAAAATATTTAAACATACAAAGTAAACTAGATATTTAAAAACCATCCAAACTTAATTGCCATTTGAGGATGCCCAATCACATTTTTTTGAAATGTTAAAATGAAGCTTTAACATAATGAAGATTAGTCAGGATCTCTCTTGTGAGAAATAAATATGAGCCATTTAAGATGTTTAATCACAATATTTTTAGAGGCTATTCTAAATCAGAATTCTGTAAAAATAAATCATTTATTTTTTTTAAAGAACATTTTAAATGAAAAACTGAAAAGTACAAAGAAATCTTAGCATTCTAAAAAAATTCCTTGAAAGTATGCATCATTTATACATTTTTATGACTGGCCTAGTTGGTTTTTTTTTTTTTTTCTTTTCCTCCTTAATTATATTTCACAAAGTAACAGGGAATTCCTAGTCCTGATCTTATTACTACAGAAATTCTTTGAGGGGCATGTGTGTGTGTATATCCGTCTGTGTATCTGAGAAAGGTATATGTAGTTATCAAAGTGGCAGAATCTGTTAGTTATTAGTCAGTTTGCAAGCAATGTAGATCATCCTAAACTTTGGCACCAGAAAAGCTCAAAATTAAAAAGCTTGAAAAGAACTATTACTTATCCTGCAGAAATTATTCCATAATTTCAGGAAGAAAGAAATCCTCCACAACACACTTTACAAAGCCAATATTACCAGATAGAAACGCCAGAAAAGGACTCAACAACAAAACAACAACAACAACAAAAAGAAAATTATAGACCAATAACCCTTAGAGATACAGATGCAAAAATTCTCAGTAAAATCCTAGCAAACTGAGTTCAGCTGTGTATCTAGAAAATAATCCACCATGACCAAGTGGGCTTCAACTCAGAGATGCAAAGATGGTTTAATATACACAAATCTATAATTAATTCACCACATAAATAAAAAAAGACCATATGAACCTCTTAACAGACATAGTAAAATTATAAAAAGGAATTTATTGTGAACTTATCTGGGCCACCCTGCTTCCCAAACAGTGTTGCCTTAGTTGGCCCCTTTCTACCATACATGGAGTTTGACATTTGCAAATATACAAATAGTAAAATATTCCAAACATATGAGCATTGTGTTTTACAAAATCAAGTCAAATCAAATAAATGAACAGATAATGAAAAATGATTTAAAGCCAAACTTTTCATACTTTTTGGATTCATTGACATTTTTTAAATTATGAAGGATCCCAAAGAACCTCTTGTTATATAGTTCATGTGTAATGATACTGACTATAACTAAAATTAAAACAAAGGAAAATAAGTATTCATTTGTTTTAAATTAACAGTACAATACAAATTAACATAATGTTTGCTATAAAAAATAATAATACAATATTTTACCCTCAAAATTAGTATGAGAAGATTAGCACTGTTTTACATCCGACTTAACAGAAGAGAACTGGATTCTAACACCGACTTTAAAAATCAGTCTTTTGCTATATGTTGCCTTAGTTGAAGCACATGAAAAAAAAATCAACTACACATATGTAGATGTATCTTAATAGGCTTTCAAAATAACTGTACATATTCTTTTGTTACTATATCAAAACTTGACAAGTGGTAGCTTTTTAAAACACTTTGGCTGAAATATGACATTAGAAATCAGGTTAACTAACTTTTCATACCCCATTACATTAAAATCTCATGTCCCATATTGTATTTTGAACTGATCCGTGTCCATGTACAATTTTTTAACATAACATATTAATTGTCTAGAAAATATTGGTTCCCTGAGTTATGCAGATCTTCCAAATATTGAAGCATTTGATTATACCATATATGACTTTAAATATCAGCCAATCTCATCAAAAAGTCTTAGCTCACAGTGGCTAATAAAAGTGCTTCAGATGTCTAGTTTTCACATAAAAGCTTTGATTTTACCATTGAAAGTTAGTATTGTCAGTTATTTTCTTTAATACTAGAGACTCAGTTCATATTTGAAAAAAGTATCTGCCAAGGACAGATGTCTGAATAACCATGGTCTGTTGCTCAGTGACTCTTTCAAGTATTTACCATGAACGGAAACAGTTAGTCCATCTTAAAATCTTGCAAGATGTTTCAAAATAATTCCAAATAATTTGAAAGTAATTATAATTCATTACACATCCTACAATTGGAATTGGAACATGTGTGTCAAAGCTTGTTTGCCAAGAATAAGTTATCATCTATGCCTAGGAAGATAGAGCAGTGGTAAAATTTTGCCGTCAGGGTACAGTTGGCGACTTCTGGAGACATTTCTGATCCTGGCACTTAACTGATAGAGACCACGGATGCTGCTAAACAAACTGTGCGCAGGACACTTCCCTGACAAAAATAATAAACTTGACTCAGCACCAAATGGCACTAACGCTGAGGTGAGACGCTTGATGCACAGAATACTATTGTAAAACTATTTCTGAATTCGGACTATAAAACTGCACTAAAAGGATTACCTACATTTGCCTCTATTTTTAAGACACTTTTTGTTTCTTAAGCAATTCTAGGCTGCGTGATACTTGTTTATATGGTTGGTTTTCACACATTCCCCATTTTTCTTTCATTTTCCTTGCAAGAAGGAAGGACGTCTTAGTCTTTCCACTTCGTGAATGTCTTAGAATAGAGCTTTGTAACCAGTAATCCTGGGTCTCCTCATAAGGAGCAAAACCCATCAATATCCTCGAGAAATCTGACACGCTTAGTGGTTTCCAAATTGATGCACAGAACCTCTGTAGAGGAAGTTTTGAAGGCGTTTTGAAGGTGTCAGGGCTGGGGCTCTGGCTCCGCTAGTCTGGTTTCCATAGGGAGCGCTGTTCTCTATATAACTGGAGCCCGTATCAGTTTCCACTGGGCAATGTTCCTCTGCTGAGGGATAAATGAGTTTCATAACTGCTATATCACACTGTAATCAAGTTCTCTTCAGATGTTAAAATTAATTACAGAGATTTACAAGACAGTTTTATAAATGTGTTCAATATGCTACAATTTCATTATCATCCATTGGAAATGTCTTTACATTCAAAATTATCCAAAACTTAGTGATAGACCTTTTCTCCTTTCCCTGGCTTATTTCATGAATATTAGAAAGCATGAGACAATTATTGGGTCCCTTCTATGTATGAGGGCTTGTGTCAGGCATTGCAAAGATACCGTAGTCTTTCTTCCCTTAAGATGTTAATAGTAGTTAAGAATAAGGCATGCCCACAAAAAATATTGCAGAAGTAAGTAGCAAAATCAATGTGCCTTAGGAAAGCATCTAGAAGGAAGAGTTCAGGAGAAATGGAGAATTCTGCTATTTAGTTTCAGTCTCTTATTGTTAGGCTCAAGATCGCCAGATTTTTTAATTACTTCTTCAAGAAAAACTGAAAATTCAGACTTTTGTTATCAATTATTCCATGTTTTAAATTAAATATGGTCCACTTGCTTAACAACTTTTTAAAACACATTTAGGCCAAATCAAGCATATCTTCAGGCCATGTTTGGACCAATACTGAATTAGAGATCAACTCCATGCATTGTTTAGAAAGTTAGGTTGTAGTTATCCGTCATTTTCTGAAGTCAATATCCCAATATGCAGACTTAAATGATTTTGTTTATTTTGCCTCTGATGATGTCCAGGAGAAAGAAAGGATTTAAAATAAGTTTTCCAAAATGGAAACAAATCCAAGGTAAGTTTGGTCTGTTTTCTTTCCTTGAGAATTTTGATTGAGATGCACAACAACTTCTGCATTTGAGACTGAACATTCATTCATAACAATGACTAAAGAACAATAATCTGACCTTTTGTACCTTATATCTGTTTGTTTAATGAATGGAGATACTTCACTAAAGAAGATTTCTTTTCCTTGGTGACTGCTCTGAGACTACAGAAAGTTATTTAGGGCAAAAGTTCTCAGCTATTAAAAAATATATATTCATTCACTTCTATTTCTTTTTCACATTTCTAACTCTAAATTGTAGATTACAGGTAGTTGCATTCACAAGCAATGAATTATGTTAAATTCTTTAGAGTGAGGGTTTTTTGGTATAAAAGAAAAAATAAATTACAGCTTTAAAACTTAGCTACATATGAAGCAGTCACAAAGGAACAATAGGTAAATCAATTTATCCAGAAACTTTATCTAAAAAAAGAAAATGTACCCATAATAATTACCCCTCTGGTTGTATAAGACATGAAATATAGCAGAAAAGAGGTTGATTGTTATAAATTTTTGGCAGCTATAGTTTTTGAAGCACACCATACATTAACATTGTCTCCTCATGCCTTCAATAATTGCACTGAGTTGAGGTTTGTCTTATGAAAAGGTGCTTAATATTCACAAAACAGGCAGTGGCTGAACAATTTTACATGTCTAAATAAAATGACCTCTATTTTTTCAATCTACACTGAACCAAAGGATAATATCAAAAATAACTGGCACTGTACATAATTCATAAAGGTGTAATTTAATGTTCATTGTCAAAATACTTTTGTCCTTTACAAATTGTTAAATATTACAAAGTACCAGTTAAATTTATTGCATCATTATATTTGTAATATGAAATCTTCTGTCATAAAGGATAATGGTCATATAGTAAAGGAAACCAAAATAGGCTTCCTAGACATTTAGTTGCAAGGTTAAATTTAAAAAAAAATAGTTCTAGTTATTAAATGATATTTAAAGCAAGATGACAAAATGACAGAAATTGTTCTATAGCAAGAGAATTTTCTTTTAACTAGAGTTTTCCTCTAATACTCCTGAAAGGAGAAAAATAAGAGGTTAATTGTATTAGTTTAACTCATCTCATTGTGACGCTATATGACTTTGTTTTGTTTTTTTGTTTGTTTGTTTGTTTTGTTTTTTGTTTTTTAACATAGCCTTCCTGGCATTTTCTTAGTTATTGTGTTAAGACATTTATATTGTACATTTACTAAGTTTCACATGTATCCTTGTAAGATGTGATGCTATATGACTTTGTTACAATTTTTCTTATGCTTCCTCTTATGACTTCATGATTGTAAGAAATCCTACAACTTTAGTACCTTGCCTATATCAAGCAAATTCTATTGATATAACAGTGTTTGAAAGTTTAGTCTTTACATAAAAACAAACAAGTTTAAATCTGTCATCCCTACTTTTGCCTCCAAAGCACTCTAAACCTTTCAGACGGATATCATTGCCACCAACACATGGTACAATGATCAGACTAAAAACCCAAATTTAGTCTCAATTGCTTTCTGTTCATTCTATTTGCATTGTACATTGTATTAATTATTATTTATAAGTTTGTTAGATCTTTTAGACAATTGAATATGTTGAAATCTGTTTCAGGAAACTAAGATTGTCTGTGTGTATTTGCATGAGACAGAGGGACTAAGAGACAGGAAGAATTTAGCCTGGAGAACTGAAAACACTATATATAAGTGATCATGCATAATTTACATCTCTGAAGGCTCTTACTGAGAAGCAAATGGCACATCCAACTGGGGCTGCATAGCCCAGGCCTCAGAGGACAACAGGAGGCTACAAAATGCTCGCCTTCATTTATTTTTCAGCCTCACTCCTAACTGCTGCTAATAAATTGAAAACAAATGGCAAGATGTCCAAAAGAACATGAGTGTCTTTCAATAAATATTACTCAATTTGATAAGAATTGTTTTTATATCACCATCTTAAGTCATAGAGAAATTGTATAATAATCATAGTCATTTAGTTAGTAAGAAAATAAACAAACATTATGATCTGAACCCAAGTATTGGATCTCTGAAGTTAGTACGTTCGTGCCTGTGGGTCTGTCTCTCTTCTGAAATACATATGCTTGGATTTTCTATTCTGAGCACAATGATTTTATGTGTGCATACATTAGCAGTTGGGTAGAATGAGACAGCTCTGAAGATAGAGAGCAAGCAAGTACCAGTTCCCAGATAAATGTATGTGGTCAAGGAGAAAAGCCAGTTCAGGGACTCAGAGAAGGAATTCTCGTTTGTAGGAGTGAAAGACATCAATGCCAAATGAAGATTTTTTAACTGCTTCAGTAGGTTTAATTATGTAAACTCTCCTTTGCTGTCACTTCTCATTGAATTATTTAGAATAAAATGTGCCATTGCCTGTTTTCCAGTTGATGTGAAGTTGGTGTCCATTATCCATACCATGAACACTTGTATACGAGTTTTAGTATAGAGTAACCACTAATATTTTAAACATCTATTTATCAACAAATATAATGATACATGTTACTATCTTAGAATCACAACAATTTTCTAGGCACTGTACTAGAAAATATGTAGGTGCGTACCTGTGTGTGTATAAATATCTTACGTAAATAGAAACATAACATTTTAACACTGGGTAAATTTTAAATAAAAATATAAGGCTATGAAGATAAAAATAAAAGAATAAAGCTTCCCATTAATTGGTGAGAAGCAATAATTGTTGGCAGAACTAAACTAGGAAGACTATAGCATCAGAGGAAAAAATAAAATGTCCATGTACACGCCAGTCTCAATCAAAATCTGAACACAATAAGTTAAAACTATTAAAATTAGAGTTTCGGCCAGGTGCAGTGCTCACACTTCTGATCCTAGCACTCTGGAAGGCAGAGGCAGGTGGACTGCTTGAGCTCACTAGGTGGAGACCAGCCTGAGCAAAAGCGAGACCCTGTTTCTACTAAAAATAGAAAAGCTGAGGCAAGAGGATTGCTTGAGCCCAAGAGTTGGTGGTTGCTGTGAGCTATGATGCCATAGTACTCTACTTGGGGTGACAGCTTGAGACTCTGTCTCAAATAAATAAATAAATAATAATTAAGTTAAATTAAATTACAGTTTATGTGGTTTGTTTCAGTTTTTTAAAAACTTAATAAGAGCCATCTAGAATTTCTATTGGTTTATATTTAGTGCTATAATAAATGCTGAGAGCTTACATTTCTTCTTGGTTACATATTGCATAAACAACAGAATAACAATACCTCCCTTATAGGATTATTTTAATTATCAGATGAGAGTATATGCAAAGCACTTGCAGTAGTAACACTAACAAGGCAAGAATTCAGAAATTATTGACTGTTTTATTAATAATAATATTTCAGAGCACTCACTGCAATTATCTTTTTGGAAAACTTTGGTTAAACTTTGACAACTGATTTATCTGTGAAAACAAAAAAGATGGTCATTGTATTTGTTGCATCAACCCTGCCAAAATTTTCTACGAGAAAATAGCTTTGCTCGACAGCAGTCTGGTTATTCCTAACTTGACCCATTCTCCTATCAACTAAAACTAATTCCTTTTATTTAGCTAAGCATATGCGTTTTGAATGATACATTTTTCATTGAAAAGCATGTGAATTTGTTTTCTTTAAACATTAGTGCCAGTGAAAACAGCAGTAATATGCACAAACTTTGGCCACTTTTAAATATATATATATTTTAATGAAGATGCTTATTCAAGTGAAAACTAAATCAATAAGTATTTTTATGAAGTTTAATCCAATGAAAACAAGCTTTTAGTAATAGAATGTAAAGACTTCAAATTTTAAAAATTATACTACCTATTATTTAGTTAAGATAGTAATTCAGTTTCAATACTATTTTTCTAACTCTAAACCATAGTTAGTCATCATATTCATAAGCAACAAATTTAAGTTATAATGGCCAAAGTAAAAACTTCAGGAATTTGAGTTTTTTGTATATGACCCTTTTTGTATATTTAATGGTTACGATTTGTCCAACTCCTTTTGCATCAAAGGGAATAATTAAAACATCTTTTAATCATCATTAGCATGACTCTTATGGAAAATAAGACCTCAGAGTTTCAAGCCACATTAAACCCAAGCTGTAGCATTTCCAAAGAATATATTTCTGACTACACTTTGAGTTATAATTTGTAATTTACATTATAACTAGAATTCGGGGGTGTGCCAACATCTATCGCACAGTTTAGTACTCATATTTTTTCTCATAAAAATAAAAACCCATGTAATCTGTTTTTGCAAAATAATTTTTTAAGTAAAGACAGATCACACAGAATATTTAAAAAATCTTTCACTTTGATAATGTATATATTTAAAAGTTTCCATTGTTCTTGCTTTTTTTATTTTGAAATATAAATACAGCATTCTCAGTCATCAAATGGTAGAAAAGCAGACTTATTTTATTTCTGAACCTTCCCTCCCACATAACTTTACTTTCACTTGGCAGATTTATTTTCAATCTCAATTTTTTAGAAAAACTCATCATATTGAAAATGTTTTTCATTTGTGAAATGGGCTTTCACTTTGAATCTTAAGTATTAGGTTATAATTTTTAATACCATGCTTTAGAAAAATGTTTCCACATTCTGAGAGACATCAGTAAACAAATTAAAACCTTGGATACATCTTTAGGGCTTAAGGAATTATATTTTGCCTCTTTTGGTTGGTACTTGTTAAAAATACACTACTGATATTTAATAATTGAGTGAAAATATCTGTACGTTTCTAATAAAATCATTAAATATAGGCTTTTAGATTTCATAAATTCCCTTATTCAAAAGAGTTGAAAATTTTTCATATTGTTCCATGACTACTATAAATATTATTTTGCCATTTTTTCTTTTAGTTTACCAAATTATCTTTTTAATACATTTAATAGTCCATATTCTATATGAAGTATTGCATTAGAATAAGGAAATATAAAAATTAAAGAGTTATAGAGAGACTGTTTATTTTTTATTTCAGAGTATTACAGGGGTACACACACATTGGTTACATAAATCGCATTTGTATGTTTGAAGCTGACATTATGTGAGGTCTTACAATTATGTCCAGGAACCTTTCCTAGAAGAAGTGATACCTAATTGCTGAATATCACTATGGTCACACTTAAAATACTCCCCTTGGGAAGGTATGCACCAATGCCGAGCCTAGTCTACCCTTCAAGAGTTCCTGCAATTTGGAACTCGTTTTCTGGAATCGTCTTCAAAGCTGGTATTATTTTACGCTGATGTCCTGAATGTCATCAAAACCTCTCCCCTTCAATATTTTCTTTATCTTCAGGTAAAAAGAAAAGTCACTGGGGGCAAGATTAGGTTGAGTAAGGTGGGTGTTCTAATACAGTTATTTGTTTACTAGCTAAAAACTCCCTCACAGACAGTGCTGTGTGAGCTGATACATTGTCTAGATGCAAGAACCACCTATCTCATGCCAAGATGTTCAGTTAAGATTTTCCTAATTGTTTCTCTATCAATGTTTACTTGGTCTGTTATGCTTCCCACAGTTAACTGATGATTTCAATGCACAATCTGATTAATTTTTGCAATGTTTTCCTCAGTTGTTTGTTACCAGGCACCATGACCTCTCTACATCAGTGATGCTTTCTCTCCCCTCTGAAGAACATTTAATCCATTTGCACACTGTCATTTTCTTCATGGCATTATACCCATAAACTTGGACTAAAATGTTCCTAAGTGTCATCTTGCCAAGTTTAAAAAGACATTAATGAATGTCCATTGCTCGAATTCAAGACAGCACACAAAAATGTAAAACAATAACGAATGTGACTCAGCAAGATACTGCTGTATGTCTACATGAACACAGCTGTGAGACATTGACATACCAAGTTTAAGAAACCTTACTAAGTTGTTTGTAGAGTGATGCCAGGGTAAGCATACAGTGGCAAGTTTGCAACTTAATTATCAGACCTTGTAAGTATGCCCTTTACTCAGAATATGTGAATTGCACCCAGTACATGTAAATTAACTCTACCCCTTCTCCTCTTCCACCCCTACTAAATTTATGTTGAGTTTTACTTCCATATGTGCATAGTTAGTTAATTGACTAATTCCAATTTAGTATTGAGTACATATGATGTTGGTTTTTTCATTCTTGTGATACTTTACTCAGAAGAATGGTCTCTAGTTTTCATCCAAGTTGTTATAAAAAAGTACCAGATTGTCTTTTTTTATGGCTGAGTAATATCCTATAATATACATATATCACATTTCATTAGAAACTTGTACATATACTTCAGAAATTATTTCATGACAGTGAGAAGGAAGAAATAACTCCCCAACTCATTCCATGAAGGCAATATTACCATCTTACCAAAGCCAGAACGGGAAAGAGCAAAAGAAGAAAACAACAGACAAATATCTCTTAGGTATATAGATACAAAAATTCTCCATGTAATATTAGCAAATTGAATTCATCGACATATCAAAAAATATCATTATGACCCAGTAGCCTTCATCTCAGAGATGCAAGGATGACTCAATATGTTCAATCTACAAATGTAATTCCACATAAATAGATTAAAAAACAAAAATCATATGATCCTTTCAATAAATGCAAAAAAAAATTTGACAAAATTCAACACCCTTTCATGATAAGAATGCTCAATGAAATTGGTATAGATGAGACATTCCTCAAAATTATAAAAGCCACATACAACAAATCTACATCCAACATCATACTGAATGGGGAAAAATTGAAAACATTCCCACTCAGAACTGGATACACACAAGGTTGCCCACTTTACCACTTTTATTCAACATAATGCTGGAAATTCTTGCCAGAGCAATCAGCCAAGAGAAGGAAATCAAGGAGATCCAAACAGGGAAGAAGACATAAAAGTCTTTGCTGATAATGTTATCTTCTATCTAGAAAATTCCAAAGATTCAACCAAGAGACTTCTGAAATTGGTAAGTTAATTTAGCAAAATCTCAGTATACAAGATCAATGTACACAAATCAGCATCTTTTATATATACCAACACTAGTCAAGCTGAGAATCAAATCAAAGATCCAATGTCTTGGCAACAAAGAAAATAAAATATCTAGAAATATTTTGAATCAAGGAGGTTCAAGACCTCTATAGAGAGAACTTAGAAACACTGAGAAGAAATTGCAGAGGATGAAAATTCAAAGCAATACACATTAAAATTCTAAAATCATTTTTACGGATCTAGAAAAAACAGTTCTATGCTTTGTATGGAACAAGAAAACATCCTAAATAGACAACGCAACTTGACAATAAGAAAAAATTGGGAGGCATCACTTTACCAGACCTCAAGCTATACTACAGGGCTATAGTCACCAAAACAGCATGCTACTGGCACAAGAACAAAGATATACTTGACCTGAGAATGAAGTTTGTGAATTCATCCTAGGAAAAGTGTTTTGAAAGGTGGACTAGGCACTGGTATTGGTTCGCAGCTTACTAAGGGGCGTACTTTGAACATGACCATAGTGATAATCAACAAGGAGATATATAGCACTTTTTCTAGGATGAATTCGTGAACTTAGAAAAAACATTTGACAAACTGTTTGACAAAGTTTACATAGACCTATGTATCAGAGGGAGAACCCAGAGATGAAATCTTTCTCATACCCCCATCTGATCTTGATGAAGCAGACAAAAACACGAAAGGGGAAAAGAATCCCTATTGGAGAGGAGCAGAGGGAGAGGGAGGGACAAGAGGGTGGGTGAGCGGCAGGATCTCACCTAATGTGCACAACGTGAGGGTATTTAGCATGATCCCTGGGTGAAGGGTTCAACTATAACTTGAACTTCACTTTAGAATTGAAACAAATGTAACCTAAACATTTGTAGTCTCATGTTAATTTGAAATAAAAAAGAACCTATTTGATAAATGGTTCTGGGGAACTGGATAGACACATGTATTATAAAAGAGAGAAACAGCATCAACACCTCTCACCACTCACAAAAAATAATTACAATGGAAAAAGGACTTAAATCTAAGGCATGAAACTATAAGAATTCTAGAATAAAGTGTAAAAAATAAAATCATGAGCATCAGCCTAGGGAGGGAAGGAATTTATGAAGACGACCCCAATGGCAATCAGAGCAGCAACAAAAATACATAAATAAATAAATAGGACCTGATCAAATTAAAAAGTTTGTGCACAGCCAAGGACACAATTAATAGAGTAAATAGACCACCTATAGACTTGGGAAAAAAATTGAATGCTATACATCAGATAAAGGACTGATAACTAGAATCTACAGAGAGGCTCTCTTTTATCAAACTGCTTACATGATTCTAAAGAGAAAAATTTTTTTTTCTTAATTTGAAGATATCATGAATAAGCATATTCTATCAAGTTGTTAAATCACAAAAATAGGCAAAGGACAAGGACTAAATTTTCTCTTTTCACATTAAATTTATCGAACATATTGATTAAATATGTCAAATTCATAAAAAGCACTCAGAACACATCATAGCACAGTTTTTTAATTCCCTGAAAAATAAAGTTTATACTACCCTCACACAATGGGAATATAATAAATCCTTAAAAATTGAATAATAAATAAAAGTTCAATAATTGCACTATCTAATGGACAGGTGTGTATGTTGATATTATTAATGGTTAAGCTTTCAATTGATTGGATTAAATATCTTCATCTTACTGAAAATAAGCAGATAATCTTTGAATTGTAAACATTTTTTAAAAACAGTGTGATACATTTACTAGTGGTGTGGTGACCACATTTACTTGTGGTGTCTTGTTAAGGCAGAGAGTAGCTTTGTCTGTTACTACTCATGTATCTTCCTCCCTTCTCCTGTTTCTCCCGAACGCTCACATATATGAACTCAAAATCCATATGCAAGGAAAACTTAGAAATTCTTTTCCATAGAGTAAATTAAGTGAAATACTATTTACAAAATTCAATGTATGTCTTCTTAAAGAGAAGTGATGTGGGTAAATTGTGAGACATGATGCCATTAACATGTGTTCCAATATCCACATTAGAAATGTTGAGCATACAGAAATAGTTTCTTGGTTATTCAACTAATATAAAGAGACTTTTGATTCCATTACATTGATATTTATTAATTATTAAAGGGGGGACACGTGTAAGAATAATTTTATAATGGTTATGGATTTTTGACTATACAGTTTCAAGTGTTGAGAAAAATGAGAGTTTCTATTATCAAAAGTCAAAATTAAAGAGTTCCTTAATGACATCTCCCAAGGTTCACTGAAATTCAAATAAATCATTAAAATAGTTTTGGTAAGATCTAACTCTAAGAGAATGAGAAACATATGGATTGGAGAAAAATTCCTTGAGGCCAAACTCATTAAAGGTTTTGCAAATGCAAAGCATTTTGAAAAACAGTGAATAAGCTAGCTGAATCTAAAGCAACTCTAATTTTCACTAGATTTATTTACTGAGTAGAATGAATCCACACTTAACTCCTTTGTAACACTACCCTATAAAAAACTTTTACAAAACCATTTAAAATATCCATTAATTCACACTTACAATTTATTTTATGTCATGAGTGTTTTAGGTTTGAATATACATTGATAAGTTAGACAAAATACCTGCTTTATAAATAAAAAAAAAAGTTGCCATAATAGCAATATGGCATAATACTACATACATCATTTAATTTTAATACATATATTGTTCATTTATTCACATGATTTAGCTCAACAGATCACTATGGTCTGGCAGAACGCTGAAATGTTTTAAAGAAAAAAACAGAGGAATTATATTGATCCATGCAGTCTATCTGCCTGTGACTTAAACACTTTCCAATGAAATAATGATTTTTGGTGCCCATTAAATAACTACATAAATTTTTGTGTTCACTTTTTTGTCAATATAAAGTACTACCTGTTTATATTTCTAATTCTTGAACCTCAGGAAGCGTTCTATGAAATATTAAAACGTAGTCAACTCTTCTGCTCCAAGAAATGTATGTGCAATGTAATTGTCTATAGCAGAACTGGCTGAGCTAAAGACGAGTTGGGATGCTGAGAGACTGGCTACAAATGGAAAAGGAGCTAAAAGTTTTGCAGCTGCCTTTAGCCTGTGCAGGTGTGACATTGTTTAATTTGTAAGATATACTCATGCACAAGGGCAAGCAGGAAATTTAATTTCAAAGGCAAATCTAAACACTTTTACAATTACTGTTCTTGTATTTCCCTGCTGAAATTCATTAAGAGGGGCTGGAAATATATTCACATTCTAGTTGTAAATATAATTTTTAAAGTTGATAATTAAAAGAAAAATCAAACAAAATCAAATTTAATATGCCTTTAATGAGAGTCTGTATTATTACAATACGCCAGGTGCTAGAAAATAAAAGAATAAGTAGTAGACCCTTCGTTCCAGAAACTTAAAACAATACAAAGGAACCCAGGAGGTAAAGCTGGAAGTGGTATAGGTAGGAGCTGCCCAACTCCTCCTTTCTTCAATGGCTGGTCCTTTCTTTAAGTTTATCATGGGACACATCTGTAGTTAGTACCACTCAACACTGATATTTATGTACCACTTTTTAACAAAGCACAGAAATGGGTAGGTGCTGAATAAATTATTTGGAACACAAAGTATCTAGGTGCATATCTAACACAAAGTAATGTAATTGGGGAATACTTTATAAGAGAAAAAAATAATCATGAGTAAAGGCAGAAATTAACAGAGAAAATGAGGGGATGTGTCAATAGCAGAAATGAGTCACCAAAATGTGAAGCTGGACGTGCATAAGATTTACACATAGATTAGGAAGGACTCTGTTCTAACAGGAAGAGAGAGTGAAATAAAAGAGTTTAGAGCCAGGCCTAGTGGCTCATGCCCATAATCCGAGCACTCTGGGAAGCTGAGATGGGTGGATTACTTGAGCAAAAGCGTTTGAGACCAGCCTGAACAAGAGCTATCTTTACAAAAACTAGAAAAAGTACTGAGGTGTGCTGACGCATGCCTATAGTCCCAGCTACTCGGGAGGCTAGGCAAGAGAATCTCTTGAGACCAAGATTTAGAGGTTGCTGTCAGCTATGACATCGTGGCATTCTATCCAGGGCAACAGAGTGAAAGTCTGTGTCAAAAAAAAAAAAAAAAGAGTTTAAAGATATTTATGTTAAGCAAAAGTGTGGCTAAATCCATGATGGCCTTGCTAGTTCAACAAACATTCATAATTTCTGGAAAATAAAGTGATGTCACTGAAGGACGTGATGGGGAATATGAGAATACACCTATCATGACATACATTTCATGTTCATACATTTTTTCTCTTTTAGAGAGAGGCTTGGAGAAAACATACTAGTTGAAATATAAAGACTTGAGCAAGGAAACTCACAATAGAAATAGAAATGGAAGAACAGATAAGAGTGATAGATCAAAGTTCATAATCACAAAAATGGAGAATAATTAATGGCAAAGATGATGTTTTAAGATGGAAGACCAGACACAGCAGAGGCATCATTAGATGATTAAATTGCGGGGGGGAAAATAGCATTCCATTCACAACCTCTGTAAGAGGCCAGGACTCAAATGTCGACTTAAAATTATTGGCGTTAAGTGAGCAATAAATGCATCCTTCTAGATTTCAGAGACGAAGGTGATAACTTGGCAGACAATCAAATAAGAGCTAGAGAGCGCCCAGGAAAGTCTGCAGAGCTCTGGACAGCATCCAAGTCAGAGAACAATCCGAGACCTGAGACAGCTTTGCTCTCGTCTTCATGGTCTGGCGCGGTTTGGGCTGAGACAGGCCTGAACCCCAGGTTTCATTTCTTTATTCTATAAGTATTTATCACATAATAATCATTTCCAGGAATTATGCAGGCATCAGAAAGAATTGACAGAATAATCCTGCTTCTTGAAAAACTCACAGTTTTTCAGAGAAACACATGACAAAGATATTAATGGATAAACAATGAACTCTGACTGAAATATTAGAAGGGATTTTTTTGAGGTGGCGATTTTCTTTTCTAGTTTCTGGGGAAGAGAGACAAACAAGAGCTACATCAGGGGCTAGGACATGGACAACAAAATAAAACAATCTTTGAAAAACTTCATGTTGCTGGCAACTACACCTCTGGTGTAGTCAGCACAACTATTTGAGAATGCGGTTATATAAGATATAACCATTACTTTTTTGCCATAGTTTTTCTTTTAAAATTATTTGTAACACAATTAAAAGGAAAATGATTGCAGCTCTTATTACAGATATAATTTATATAAAATCCATTTCATGAAGCCTCGAGCTTTAACAAATTCATAATTTGCCAATGCTAATATTTATTTATGCGGAACAATGGTTCTTCATATAGAGCTGTTGGAAACAAGTGTGGGTATGTCTGTGTATCTCTGAGTGTGATGAGTTGTGTGCGTGTTGCACAGAGAAAGTCTTGGAGACAGAATCCTCTGAGCAGCAGTTGCTGAGGTGATTGCATTGTTCAATCTTCATTTTACCTAAGTCACTATCAGCATTAACAGATAAACAATTGCTTTTTCAGACTCAAATTGTAGACTGCTGTCCAAAGTGTTGGCCATTGTTTGAAAGATCCTGCATGGAATGGGGACCCTGTTGTTTACTGTGACTTGGAAGCCACATTTGATCATATATTTAAAGTGACATGCAGAAATATAGCTTTCAGAAAAACAAAGCTATTACTTTTTGAACAGAATTTACTTCCTGTAGAGAAACATTACTATAGTTAAGCAGACTGAGAACTGGTGGAAACATGCCTTCAGTCATCCTCAACTATTTGCTGAATAGTTACTTCCAGGTATAATTAAAAAGAAAAATTAAAAAAGATTCCTGACAACAAGACTTAAGAAAAATTCACACCCAATAGACGGTAAGGAAATTGTGCTTCTGATCAATGACTTGTATCTGACCAAATACCCTGTAAATGCCAACTTAAAAAATCAGGACTTAAAAAATCAATAAAATGTAAAGTCCTATTTCAGACATTGGCAATGACCAAAGCAGCTAAGACACAAGAGGACAAGATCCTATGTCCAATTTGATTTGCTTTGTAAGAAGTAAAAGAAGTGATCTGCCTCTGTACCTAACTTATCCTTACCTTTAAATTCAAGCATTATAGACGTCAGCAAAGAAACCTGTACAGGGCTGGGCAGATACTTTTCTAGTACCATTGAAGTAAAAGGAGGCTTCTGATAAAATTAAATTCTACAATATTTTTTATTTTATTTAACTACAAAGTGACTATTCAAAAATAAGTTCTGGTATACTTTAAAATAACTAAAACAGGAAAATTTGAATGTTCCTAACACAAAGTAATGATAAACAACCTATATATACCCTATAAATATGTGTATATGTATTATGGACTTATAATTAAAAAATATAAAATTAAACAAATTAAATGACAATATATTTGTATTTTATTATTTATTAACAAATATTATTTCCTTATTAATGATCCTAAGTTCATTAGAAAATGGCCTCCTGAAGGAAAAAAAAAAAAACTTCAGAATCTAGAAGTATAGAATCCAAAAGAGACTATTCTCTCAGATATAATTAATTCTTATGCTAGTCTTTTCATAGAAAGAAACTGAAGATTGACAGCAAGATGTCTATGGTATTTATAGGCAATTAAAGGCAGTGGGCTAAGGACTTTATTTTGATCTCATTAATTCCTATATTAGTGGCACATTAAATGGCAGAGCTAAAGTTTGAGCACAAGTATTCTCGTATGAATGCTTCTTTTCTTTTTTTTTTTTTAAAGCACCAAATGCTTCTTTTTTTTTTTGTAGAGACAGAGTTTCACTGTACCGCCCTCGGTAGAGTGCCGTGGCGTGACACAGCTCACAGCAACCTCTAACTCTTGGGCTTACGCGATTCTCTTGCCTCAGCCTCCCAAGCAGCTGGGACTACAGGCGCCCGCCACAACGCCCGGCTATTTTTGGTTGCAGTTTGGCCGGGGCTGGGCTTGAACCCGCCACCCTCGGCATATGGGGCCGGTGCCCTACTCACTGAGCCACAGGCGCTACCCTGAATGCTTACTTTCTATAGCACTATCCTATCCATCCCAGTTTATAAGTTTAATTTTTTTCAAAAAATTAACTGTTATTCTTCATATATATGAGTTATAGTTGGGCCTTTCACATACCATAAGCACATAAAAACATATGCTGTACAGATCTCCAGGGGCAACGTCGGGCCTGGTGTAAGAAGTGTTGAGTTCGTATTATCCCAGTGAAAATGTTGTCTCATAGAGTCTTTTCTATGCCTTTAGGAAACAACATTACACAGAGATAATCTAAGCAAACCCAATAGAGAAGGATTCACTTACGATACCTCAACAAGAGACTAGAAGAGGTGCTGGTCAAGCTAGTGCTGCCATGTAGATGATTTGCGTGAATTTGCTGGGGAATCTGTCCTTTATAATAGTGAATAACTAAGACTTCTGCCTTTGGAGAAAACAGACTCTAACTATAATGCTAAGAATCCTTGGGGCAAAGTTGTGGGTGGCGACAGATCCCCTCTCGGTGTTACTTCCCAGTTTGATTTGAATATATCTTTCCAAATAAAAGTTTTAAACACCGCACTTACTTATGTTTTAGGAATGACAATGTAGTTATTATCGATAAACTGTTAAATGGCTGTGCTTTAAATGGGCTCCCCATTTGCTATTAAGAAAGGTGACATGATGCTGCCCTATTGCACTTAGATATTTGTTTTCCATTAAATCATCAGCTGTAGAATTTCAGCAAGCAATGATTCCTAAGTGCACATTTTATAGTCCATTTGTGGAGAGAGGGAGCAGCAGGGCTGAAGCATCAGTTACAATTTTCTCATCTTTCTGCCCAAGAGCGCTCATCTGGGACTGGAAAGAAAAGAAATGCCTGCTTTAGAAACAGCTCACCAAATTTCCTTGCCATTCAGAGCTCTCATGATGTTAGAAGGGAATTATTTTTAAAGATTAGTTTTCCTTTCTTTTAATTTTAAAGATTCTAATCAATATGATTGAAACTTTATATCTTCAGTGGAGTATGGGAGGGTGAAAGAGTAAAAAGATAATCAGTTAAGTCTGAAAATCTGCTTCTGTATGTGATTCCCAGAATATTTTTTTCTCTTTCTTTTACCCGGAGCAAGACAAATGGGAATAAATTTGACACACCGGAAAAGTTTACGCTGAAAATTCTTTGAAACTGCAATCTCATTTCTTTTATAACATTTCACTCTATGCTTATTAAGAACAAAATGATTTATTTTCTGCTTTAATAAATGTATGTCTTTGGAGTAAGGTAATCAATTTTATCTATCACTCCATGCATCCGATCACAATGCGAGTTTCTATAATTCACACACTTGAGTCTTCCATATGCAAAGGATTTTTTTCTTTTTTTCTTTTTTTTACACAGGGTCTGACTCTATTGCAGCCCAGAGTGCTGTGGTGTCAGCCTAGCTCACAGAAACCTCAAACTTCTGGGTTCAAGTGATCTTCCTGCCTCAATCTCCTGAGTAGCTGAGACTGCAAGTGCTTGCTAAGAATTTCTTTTCATAAAAGTCACAGAAAGCCAGTTTCAATAAATAATTAGTCAGTATATATTTCTTAAAAATGTGTGTTTGAATATATATATATATACACACACACACACATACATATGCAACTTATGCATAGAATGGACATAAACTCTGACTATATGAATATACATGTATATATCATATGGATGTGTAGACTCCAAAAATTTTTTAAAAGCCTCTGGATTAAGTGCAAAAACAAGAGGAGAAATCAGAGTTATTCAACTCCAATTTTTCTTTGAAAGTGGTATTAGCTTTTAAAAGTTGTTCTTAGGCTGAGCACAGTGGCTCACACCTGTCACCCTCACATTCTGGGAGGCTGAGGCTGGTGGATTGCTTAAGCTCAGGAGTTCAAGACCAGCCTGAGCAAGAACAAGACCCTGTCTCTAATAAAAATAGACAAACGGTGTTGTACTGGGTGCCTGCAGTCTCAGCTACATGGGAGACTGAGGCCAGAGGATTGCTTGAGCTCCAGAGTCTGAGGTTGCTATAAGCTATGATGCCAGAGCACTCTACTGAGGGTGACAAAGTGAGACTAAATAGATAGTGAGACTATCTAAATAAATAAATAAATAAATAAATAAATAAATAAAAATTGTTCTCAGTAAACAATAAAGTGCATACCCAGTTCTTTGTTAGCAATGAAAGAAATAACTTCTACAGATCTGAACATATCTAAAGCATAAAATGATTTATAAAGTCGTTTAATTCCAAAATTGATTTTGAATATGCATGATTCTACCTCATATTTCCTCAAATAGATAGAAGAAAAGAAGAGAATTGCTGAATTACTCAATTATTTTCTAAAAATGAAGTAGGAAACATAACTTTCCTGAACACTTCTAGGACACAACTCCCTAAAGTTTTTCAGTGTTTTTCCCTCTGACATTATCATTCATTTAAAACATTTTAAGGGCCTATACTCATCCTGGATGTTTTCAATGTCAAAACAATCTCCTGACTGCTCAGTTCCCTACACTCAACTCTTCTAGTGAACTTTGAACTTCTCTCTACTTTATGAAACTACTGACACGATTATTACCTAAGTCTTCTCATTGCCATTTTCCTGGAATCCAGAATCGCAATTTCCAGCATATCACATTGTGAGTATCACTCCCTAGCCTTCCAAATTCCTCCCCCTAGTACAGATACTGCAATCACTTACCGATGCCATAAAGACCACTCATGAAATAACATCGTTTCCGTCAGACCTTCATTCTTCTCTTTTTCTAGCTTAGATTTTATGGTCTAGTTCTACACATAATACCTTTAGAAATGCTATATCAATTAGGGTCACAGAAGGAAATAGAATATTCAAAGGTTTAACTAAAAGGGATCTATGTGGTTTGGATAGAGTTAAAGTAGGGACCAACAATCCAAAACAGAAAAACAAACAAACAAACAAAAATCTCAAGGAACTAGAAAGATTGGGAAGATCAGCTCACTCCTAAACCAAACGGTGTAAGTGACAAATGGAGAAGAATCTCCACAGAGCAGGAATGTTAGAGGAGGGACTCAAAAGAGCGATGGCCCTAGGGAGGCCAGATAGTTCCTGAATTCAGGGAGGGAGGAATGGGGATTATTACTAGAACCCACATTTTACCACCCTCTTTCCTCCTGCTAATGGCTCCCATTCTCCAATGGGAAGCTGGAGAATAAAAAAGTTCTAGGACAATGTGTAGTGTGTGATCTGCAGGGAGCAGCATGTGCCAGAGAAAAGCAGAAATGGGTTTGAGAAAAGGAAATGAAGAAGGGCCACATACTCTCAGCTGGCATCTTCTGACTTGCCTCGTTTAACTAGCCTGACATAATCTCAATCCTGATTAAATACAACTGTGTCCATATATCCTATGTCCAAGAAGCTACAAGATGCCGGATGGATGGGAAAAGCAAAATAACCATGTAACAGCAGCAGCAATAACACACACACACGACTATGGATGTAATTGCTTAAAAGTGTGACCAGAACTCTCCAGGGTATTTCTGATCCTACTCTATTTATTCTCATATATTCCCAGTGGCTGCCACAACTTCTCTTTCCATTTGAGTCTGCAAAAATATTCAATTCATTGCTTTTATTGATGACTTTGTTTCAAATTTTGCCGAGACAATGAACTTTACCAAAATAATACTATTACTTTATCTTACTACCACAACATGCATCAACTCACACGCTTTTCCATGCATATTCTCTGTCATTCCTCCTCTTTCAATGAATAAACAGACCCATTTGGCCCCTAACACAAAACCTCCACGTGTGTTCTTGGTTAAAATAGCTCCTCATTTTCCCAAGACCTTTTTCTCTTGTATTTTTTCATGTATCATATTTTTTTTTTGCTCTCAGTGAGATCACACATATAAATCACTGAATCACCTGAAATGTACACCATCTTAAAAGCAAGTATAGAAGGCCAGACCTCATCTTTTCCTTTAGCTATTTTAATTTTTTGTTCAAAAAAAAAAAAAAACTAACTGAAAGTGAGATTTTATACAGTGAATACACTTCTTTGACCACTATTCCTACACCAACATTCTCGGTAAGATTTTATCTCTGCATGCTAACTGAATTCATCGCTGTGTAGTCAACAACAAACTTCTCCCACATCAAAATCAGAGACTTGCATTGGGTTTTCCTATTACAAAATTTTTCACAACTTATAATAGTGTTCTTTACTTAGCATCTAGCATGACACACTTTTCTGTTTTGACTCCTTCCTCTCTCACTGATGATTCTTTTTCAGGCTTCTTCAAATTTAAGGATATTTTACTTCTCACGTGTTTTTTCCTTTTACATGCTTAGATTAGCCACTCATTTGGGTTTATAGATTCTATACTCATAAACGACTTCAGATTTTTATATTTAGACTTGACTTCTCTCCTGAGCTTTCAAACATACTCAACTCCTTACACACGTCATAAATGACATCCTCAAAACTCAACTTGACATTTCCTCTCCCAATGTTTGCCACCAGAGTCAGTGGCAATAACTTTCACAATGTTCAAGACAGATCAAGCATGAAGATAGAATTATGTGAGATATAAATAAATATAAATTAAATATGTAGAATATTAAAAAGACAATGTTTCTAGTGAGTACTACATTGAACTTACTAAGAGCAGATTAGACACTGCAGAATTTCAAGTGTTTGTGTGTTTTTGTAATTTGAATCCATGAAGTGAGGGTATAAAGGGGGGAGAAACCCATCCAAGAGAATCAATGAATGCAAAGCAGTGGAAAAAAAAAAACAAAACTGAGAAAACTACACCAAGACCCCTGTAATCAAATTGCTTAAAACCATGATGAAGAGTAAATATTAAAAGCAGCCAGAGGATAAAAAGAGACAAAGTTAAGTGTTACAGTACACTTCCGATTCTAACCCGCAATAGTGAAACTATATACTTACATATGTGTGTGTATGCTATATAATTCTATATTGGAAAAAATAAAACAAATATTTAAAATATATATTATTTTAGACATATAAAAGATAGAGAGGTCTGGAGTGGTGGCTCAATTGTAATCCTAGCACTCTGAGAGACCGAGGTGGGAGGATCACTTGAACTCAGGAGCTCAAGATCAGCATGAGCAAAAGCAAGACTCGATCTCTACTAAAAGTAGAAAATTTAGCAGGGCACCACAGCTGGGCCCTGTAGTCCCAGTTACTTGGGAAGCTGAGGCAGCAGGATCACTTGAACCCAGGTGTTTGAAATTGCTGTGAGCTAGGCTAACACCAGGGCACTCTAGCCTGGGCAAGAGAGTGAGACCCTGTCTCAATAAATAAGTGAATAAATGAATAAATAAATAAATAGGTAAATGATTTATCATAAGCAGATCCCCTCAAAGAAATACTAGAAGTCAATAAAGCAGCAGGAAAATCATTCTTGTAAATTGCTATCTACTCTAAGAAATGAAGAGCACCAGCCATAACTACCTTGCTAAATATATAATTTATTTTTAAATTATTTAATATCTTTAAGGCATGATTGAATAACATAGTGACTGTCATTAAATAAACTATACTGCACACTTGAAATTTGCTAAGTGCCGATCTTGAAAGTTCTAAACACACACAAAAGCCATCAACGTGAGGTGAAAGATACATTAATTAGCTTGCTAGTGGTAATCATTTCACACTATGTACCTAATCAATACAGCACATCATACCCTGTACATAGACACAATTTTTATTTGTCAGATATACCTCAGTAATGCTGGAGAAAATAAAAGGAATAAAAGGAAATAGACTATTTGAAGTAAAGATAACATATTTTGAGTTTATCATATACATATAAAAGAGATGTTTGACAAAGTAGTACTACAACCAAAGAGAAATATAGAAATATACTGCTATAAGGGTCTTATGTTATACATGAAGTTATGTGATGTTTCTTGAATGTTAACTATCATAAGTTACAAATGTATGCTATAGGCACTAAGAAACCACTAAAAACGGAAACAAACAAAAAAAAACAGAGAATTTTCTATTGTAGCTATCAAGACAACAAAGAAAACACAAGTGAATCATTTGCTCAGTTAAAGCAATAATCAATAGTTCTTATTAGTTCTGCTTTCAAAGTATATAATGATTTCAACAACTTCTTACCATCTGTACCAGCTCGTTCTGCCAATAGCAGCTTAGCAGATAGGGAAAGATTAATAGATTTTTCTCTTACGCTGTAATTCCCTTGTTCTACAACAGTGTTCCAACATCCATGTTTCCCATTTCTAAACCCAGAGCTTTTTTTGAGTTTGCAGTATGGGAAAGGGAAAGGATTGCCTTTACATGTTAATTAAATATTATATTACTTAGCATTATTTAATCATAAGTGAAGAAAGGATTTTTGAGTTTGTTCTCTTATTTCAAGTTGTGTTTATTTTATTTTTTGATACCACTTTTCTTCATTTTTCTTTGTTCCAAGAGCAAAAATAAACAAAAAGCTAGGTATGCTGTCAGTCCCCATTCGATCTATATAGAAAATCCTTCAATAGACCTCGTTTGCAAATAACAATTGAACAAAAGTGACATGTAAGATGTAGTGCTAGATGATTCATCTTCAAACATTATGATGTGATTCCTAGATAGTTTCTTAAAAACAGACATTTCTTGTTTCAGTATTTTCCTAACTTCCATATCATTTACCTAACAGAGTATTCACACTGCAACTTAGCTTTTATTCAGGTTCCCATACAGAAGTAATATAGGTTTAATTGAAATCCACAGTAGAACAGAGTTTAACATTTTTCTTTTGGGGGGACAAAACTATATTTATCAATAATTATAACATGATTGATCATGTATCATTAATAATTATTTACGAACAGTCTATCTCTGTTTTTTCACACGTTAGTGACATATTTGCAAGAATTGAACAGGAAAGTTTGAAATGCAATGCACAGAGTAAATTGCAAATTAGAACAAGTACAGAAGATAATGCAGAGACATAGAGGGCTATTTATCTCATCCTCTAGTGACAATTACTGAATTATGTTTTAATTTTCCATATAAAGAATTATTGAAACAACCCTCAGTGATTCTCACAAACTATTGATATTGAATATAAGCCTGTAGAGAAACTACAGTGCAGATCAATTTAATCTAGAACTTGACCGGGAACAAATTTCTCCTTTAGGCAAAGCAAGGAAAACAAGAATCCTGAATTAAAAAGAACTCCTAAGTCATGTTCTGGATTATTATAGGTATAATGAAACTCACCTAATTTACACTGTTGCCTGGAGAGCTTTGTTGGAATTTTCATCAAAGTTTCTATCACTGTGCTCAGATGGAGGCCAATTCTGGTAATTTTATGTATAATTCATTCTTTCTAATGGCACCATGTTATTCTAAATAAGAGTGGTACTACAAAGAGCATATGCACCTGTTGCGTGACCAGAGACATGAACGAACAGCAGCTTTGCCGTGGGTATAAACTCACTCCTGTAATTATTAAGTCAAGAAATAGACTACACGGGATGGGACGGCATGTAGCGAAATTCTTTATTCAGGGTTTTGATTTTATACCTTTCTAGTCATGTACACACTTAATCTATTATCTGTTAGTTTCACCATTACCTCATTTTACCTATCTGAAATTAACTTGAAAAGAAATATCCTGTTACCATATCAACACAATCACTTTTGTAGTAAACATCTTCTTCTAGACACTGACTAATCTCTGGGCAGGTATCTAAATGAAGATCAAAAAGAAGAAAGTAGACACAGGGGAACAGAGTTAATGGAAGAGTATCTTCAAGCATTCACTCAGTTTACTCAGTATGAAGTAATGACTGTGTCTTTTCCTCAGGGCAGAGCATCTATAGACCGCTGACAATATGTTGTTAACATACGTCAACCCTCCGGCACGTATCTCTGAGGAAGAGTGGCATGCCCTTTGATCTCAGGCTTCACTGGGTGCACAGCTTCAGAGAATGGGCTTGTGGAATTTTTAACTCCAGGCAAGTCAATTCTGCATGTGTCCCAGGGGGGTCCAGGTCCCTTAAGCCTCTGAGAAAAAAGCAAGCCATTTTAAACTCACACTGAGTTCACTTCGTGTGCTGATGCAGGATATGTTTATTTCTAAATATTATCCTACATATACCCATTATTTTTTTTCAATTGACAAGAAGGTCACATTTTACATGGTAATACATGTTGCCAGATGTTGTCTGAATACAAGATTATGTGTTTGTTCAGTATGTTAATCTCAATTAGTAACTAAAAACAAAAAGTGAGTTAGGAAAAACTTGGATTATCTCATCATCTCTAAAGATTGTATCTCCCATTTACATCTTCTACAAATCTGTCTGTAGAGATAGGGAAAAAGTTAATATACTAAATATTCCTTAGTTTATGATGATTTTTACTTGGTGGGGAGCTTCTAGATCCTTGATTATAACAGTCACCCATAGATCTCTTTTAGAATAACTTTCTAGTTAGCTCACTTGCATTAAATAAAAAAACAATTTTTTATTCATTAATTTTATTTGTATGACTCATATATCAGATATCCCTCAGTTGTTATCTGAAAGTAATGAAAAATTCATTTGTAAGCCCACCAGCAGTGCAGAAGTGTTCCTTTCTCTCCACATCACTCCAGCATCTGGAGTTTGGGGAATTTGTGGTGTGGGCTAATCTCAAAGGAGTTAGGTGATATCTCAAAGTAGTTTTGATATGCATTTCTCTGAGGATTAAATATCATGAGTATTTTTTCATGTGTTGGCCATTCATTTATCATTTTCAGAGAAATTTCTGTTAAGTCTCTTGCCCACAAAGCCACGGGATTGTTTGCTCTTTTTTTACTGATTGATGTGAGTTCTCTGTAGATTCTAGTTATCAGATCTTTGTCAGATTCATAATACACAAAATCTTCTCCTATTCTGAAGGCTGTCTGTTTGCCTTGGTTGTAGTACCCTTAGTTGTGCAGAAGCTTTTTAGCTTGATCAAATCCCAGTTATTTATTTTTGGTGTTGCTGCAATTGCCAAGGGGATCTTCCTCAAAAATATTTTCCCAGGCCAATATGTTCACGGGTTATCCCTGTACTCTCTTCAATAATTTTTAGTTTCATGTCTTAAATTTCAATCTTTTATCAGGCGAGAATCAAATGGTGAGAGGAGTGGGTCCAATTTCAGTCTTTATAAGTGGCTAATCACTTCTTCCAGCCCCATTTATTAAGTGGGATTCTCCAGTACCATTTATTAAATAGGGATTCTTTTCCCATTACTCTCACCACTTAAAAAGATTGATTCAATATGGATTAAAGATTTAAATCTAAAGCATGAAACAATAAAAATCCTTGAAGAAAGTATGGGGAAAACACTTGAAGATATTGGCCTGGGGAAAGATTTTATGAAGAAGACTTCCTTGGCAAATGCAACAACAATAAAAATAAACTTATGGGACTTAATTAAACTGAAAAGCTTCTGTACAGCTAAGGAAACAACAACCAGAGCAAACAGACAATTTTCAGAATGGGAAAAAGATATTTGCATAATATGAATCAGACAAAACCTGGATAACTAGGATCTATAGAGAACTGAAAGTAATCAACCCAAAAGACCCAACAATCCCATATATTACTGGGCAAGAGAGATACATAGAACATTTCTAAAGACAGACGAATTGCTAACAAGCATGAAAAAATGTTCATCATCCCTAATTATCACAGAAATGCAAATGAAAACTACCCTGAGATATCACCTAACCCCAATGAGAATGGCCACATTACAAAATCTCAAAGCTGCAGATGCTGGTGTGGATGTGGAGAGAGGGAACACTTTTACACTGTTAGAGGGACTGCAAACTAATACAACTTCTTTGGAAGGAAATATAGAGAATCCTCAAATAACTCAAACTAGACATCATATTTGATACTGCAATCCAATTACTAGGCATTTACCCAGAAGAAAAAAAATCCTTTATCGTAAGGACATTTGCACTAGACTCTTTACTGCAGCTCAAATTAAAATCGCCAAAATTTGGAAACAGCCTAATTGCTCACCAACCCAGGAATGGATTAACAAGCTGTGGTATATGAGTACCATGGAATACTATTCAGCCTCAAAATAAGATGGAGAATTTATATCTTTTTTTTAACCTGGATGGAGGTGGAACACATTCTTCTTAGTAAAGCATCACAAGAATGGAGTAGCAAGAATCCAATGTACTCTATTTTAATATGAAGGCAGCAGATGAGCTAATACAAGGGGCAGATAGGAGAATGAGCAAGAGGTGGGAGGGAGTAGATGGAGGGGAGGAGGAAGGGGGATGGGAGGCCATGGTATATGGCATATTTCTTGGGGGCAGGACACAATTATAAGAATGATTTTATCTAACAAATGGAATCAGTGTGATCTAAATTTTTGTACACTCGATGAATCACAAACAAAAAGTAATAATAAAACAAATAAATAAATAAGGATTCTTTCCCCCAGTGCATGTTTTTGTTAGACTTATCAAAGATCAAATAATGATATGTGGCTGGGTTTACCTCTAGATTTTCTATTATATTCCATGGATCTATGTCTCTATTTTTGTGCCAGTACCATGCTGTTTGAACACTAGATTTGTGGCATAACTTTAGGTCTGGTAAAGTAATGCCTTCACATTACCTTTTATTTCTAAGAATTGTATTGGCTATTTGGGTTTTTTATGGTTTCATATAAAATAAAGTATTATTTTTTCAAGTGTTTTAAAGTATGATATTGGTGTTTTGATAAGGATTGCATTAAATCTATAGATAGCTTTGGGTAGTATGGACATTTCAACAATGTTGATTCTTCCCAACCATGAGCATGGTATGTTCTTCCATTTGTTAACATCTTCTGCTATTTCATTTCTCAGTTTCATTGTTTTCTTTATAGAGATTGGTCACATCCTTTGTTAGATATGTTTGCATGTATTTCATTTTCCTTGGCACTACTGTAAAAGAAATTGGGTCTTTCATTTCATTCTTGAGTTGACTGCTGTTCCATATGAAGGCTATTGATTGGTGGGTGTTGATTTTGTATCTTGAGAAATACAGAAAATTCTCAACAAACTAAAAGGTGACCTTACATTTGATCCCACAATCCCATTACTAGGTACCTACCCAAAGAACAAAAGACATTTTACTACAAAGACATTTGCACCAGAAGTTTTACTGCAGCTCAATTCATAATTGCCAAGTTGGGGAGCCAAGCCAAACACCCATTAACTCATGAATGAATTAAGAAATTGGGGTATATCTATTCTATGGAATACCATTTAACCATAAGAATGATGGAGACTTTACATCCTTTATGTTTATCTGGATGGAGTTGAAACACATTCTTCTAGGTAATGTATCTCAAAAATGGGGAAAAAAAGATATATGATGTACTCAATACTAATATGAAACCAAAATATAAACACTTACACACTCATACAAATGATAAAACACAAATATAGTCTAGCAAGGTGGAGGGATGAGAAGGAAGAAGGGAAGAGAAGAGGGGAGGGCGATTGCGGGAGGAGGGAAGCCATTTGGTAGGATCTCACCTAATTTGCACAATGCAAGGGCTCTCCTACAACTTGAACTTTACATTGGAATTGAGAACAATGTAAACTAAAAATCTGTTCCCTCATATTAATTTGAAATTCAAAAAATAATAATAAACTTCTAGTTTTTAAGTCAAGTTTTAATTTTCTTAAGAAGATTATGATAACAACCTTTTAGAAAGAGTTCATATAAAAATCTGAATAAACTTGAAGCTGGTAGAATTTGTTCTCATACCACGTTTGCGGAAAATGTCTTTTCTCAAACAGCTTACAAAAGCTTAACAATAATTGCCTTACTTTTCTCAAGTTTACAACACCCCATAAACCTGCCATATCACTGTACAAAGCTGAATAAGCCCACAGTTGAATACAATGTGGAAGTCGTAGAGGGAAGAAAAAAATAATATACAATTACTGAGAGATTTATGGGCATGTTTAATGTAAGATAGTGAATCTTTGCAGAAAGAACAAAACAGTATTATAAAGCAGGCATTATAGTTTCAACCTCAAAAACTGTTTTTATAGCAGTTAAGAAGGCATGAACAAAAGCAGCAGTTTCGTCCAGCATGGGTAATGCAGCTGCACATACCATGTAGGGCTCCACTTCTTTATGGGAGAATAATACATCTGTCAGCCAGTTTGCCTCAAGATATTAGAAGACATACTGCATGTCACAGTGGTATATTTTGTTTTATGAGAAATGAAAAAAAAATTGAATAGCCATTGCAACATAAAGTTCTTTGGAAAAAGATCCAGCTTGTTAAAACCTATTATAATTTTCATCTTGAAGTTGCATAATGTATATATTAAGTTTGTTATAGTTTCATATAGTATATTCAGTCCACAAAGAAATCACTAGTTGTCATTAATGCAAAACTGAAATTCAAGTATTTTATGTATAATAGAAATACAATAGTAACAAAGAACAAGCTGTCATACACTTTTGTTAAAACATGTTTGATATAGTGATTTCAGTGACTCATATTGGAATATTATTTGACATTACTGTGAGACAAATGACTATACTACAGATATAGAAAGAATATCTAAAATCAACAATAAACTCATCTAAAGAATTGAAACAACAGTTAAACACAAACATGAAGTAGAAAAATATCATCAATCTAGTGCAATATTTCTTTCTTTTATTATTTATATATTTATTTATTTATTTGTCACCCTGAGTAGAGTAAATTCTGGGTTCAAGGGATCCCCTTGATTCAGCCTCCCAATACCTGGGACAACAGGCACCCACTACCATGCCCAGCTATTTTTAGAAACAAGGTCTTACTTTTCCTCATGTGGTCTTCAACTCCTGAGCTCAGGAGATCCAACAGCCTCAGCCTCCCAGAGAGCTAGGAATACAGGCATGAGCCACCGTGCCCAGCCCAGCAATATTTCTTTAAGTATAATAATTGAAATCACCTAAAAGTAAAAAATTATTTTACTCTACAATTATTAATGTTTGGTGCAATGACTTGATTATAATACCTAATTGTGTGATAATTCACCTTTTTTCTCTCACTCTCCTTGCAATAATTATATTTCCCACCTACATTTCCTGCTTTAATTTGTCCACAAACTTCATTCTGTTAATTACTTACACTAACAATTGACTCATCTGCTTCTTCTATTTTTATTACTCATGTAAGTCCTACAGTCAAAGCGAAAAAAATAAAAATTGTATTTTCTCTACATTTTTAATAACACAGTTAATGTCTTCTTAAAGTTTTTGAAAGCATAAATGACAGTAACATTTCATTTAAACTTCCCAAATAACCTACTAGTGTTCTAGAATATTCCACTTTGTGACATTGGGCTCCTTCAAGTGCTGAGCTGCTAATAACATACACCTAGCTCGCAACCACACCTTCCCACTAGTAAGGCAAAAAAAACAAAAAACAAAAAAAAAAAAACATAAAACATTGACAGGACTACAACTTACTGATGTATTCTTTAAATCTTATGAATTATGGCAACCATCATAAATTTTCTAAAATCATGATCTTGTCTTATTTACCACAGTTTATAATCTCATTTAAATGAGATTTGCCCTCATAGACAAAAAAAAAAAAAAATACATCATTAAAGCATATTATGTTACAATATTTTTATACCAGAAACATTTTAGATATGATGAGTCTTTTCATACCCACAGGTCATTTGAGAGTATGAAATATTCCATTTTATGCCATCAAGCTTATATATTTCCATAATATAATGTTTTTGAATGTCAGACTAATTACAGCAATATATTAATGATTTACACACCTAAGAGAAATCTAATATCTGTTGTTTCCCCCCAATAAATATGACTTTATTGCTGTTTGGTTTCAAATAAATATATCTACTTAAAAATTTAGATATTATGGCAGTGTTTATGTAAAAAGAAGATTATTTTGTTTTAATTCTTAAAGTTTGAAGAAATGCATACTGAAATAAATTTTAATTAACCAAAACTATTGCTGTATTTAATGACATTCTATAGTAATATGTAGCAGAAGGAAATTGCATTCTGGAATATTTCAACGTAATGAATACTAAATATTCATGTTTAGTTTTCAAAGACAACATTAAGAAGTTATAATTTTTTCTAGTTCCATACACATATGTTTTTTTCCCCTTTTTTAAAAATTTCAAATAAATATGAGGGTAGAAATTTTTACATTACATTGATCTCACTTCCAGGGTAAATTTTCAGTTGTAAAAGAGCACCTCACCTAGGAAACGTGTTATACACCCTCACAATGTGCACAGTAGGTGAGATCCCACCACATGCCCTCCGTCCTTCTGCCAATTGTTTCCCCGCTTCCTCCCCTTCCTGCTCCCATTTGCCCATCAACCCATGAATGGATCAACAAACTGCGGTATGTGTATACCATGGAATACTATTCAGCCATGAAAAAAGATGGAGACTTTATGTCTTTTATATTTACCTAGATGGAGTTGGAACACATTTTTCTTAGTAAAGTATCACAAAATGGAAAAAACTAAATGTCCAATGTAATCCATACTTATATGAAACCAATATATAAACAATTACATGCTTATATGAACAGTAAAACACCAATGTAGTCTAGTAAGAAGTTACAATTTTATAAAATCTTGTTTTGTATATAAAATATAAAGTTTAGAATATTAACTTCATTACTTTAAAAGTAAAAATTTTCCATTTACGGATGCTATTTAAAACCAAAATATTGAATTACAACAATCAGAAAGAAATTGACACTGATTCACAGAGCAAAATCATGCAAAAGGAACATTGGGAAACTAGAATTAGAAGAATGTTTTATCCAAATACACGTTCAGTAAATGGACCTAATATATATATTTTTGTGCATTTTTTCCTTTCTGTAAATAGCCAGTAGTGGGATTTCTGTATCAAATGCTATCTACTTTTAGTTCTTTAAGTCATCTCCGTACTGTTTTCTACTGAGGTTGCACTAACATACAGTCCTACCCAAAGTGTAGTAGCGTTTCTTTCTCTTTCCATCCATCCTGACATCCACTATTTTTAAACTTTTTTTTTTTTTTTTTTTTGTTTTTTGGCCGGGGCTAGGTTTGAACCCGCCACCTCCGGCATATGGGACCGGCGCCCTACTCCTTGAGCCACAGGTGCCGCCCTATTTTTAAACTTTTTAATAAAAGCCTTTCTCACAGGAATAAGGTGTTCTCTTGCTTTGGTTTTAATTTGCATCGCCTGATGATTAGTGATACAGAGAATTTTCTCAAATGTTGTTTGGCCATCTGTATCTTCCTTTGAAAAGTTTCTGTTCATATAGTTTGCCCATTTTTTGAAAGCGTTATTTGACTTTTCTTAATGGTTTACCTGAGTTCTATGTAGATTCTGTTTATGTCCTTTATCAGACATTTAGCTTGCAAATATTTTCTACCATTCTGTAGACTGTCTCTTTGCTCTGTTGATTATTTCCTCGGCTGTGCAGAGCTTTTTAATTTAATCATCTCATTCATTTATTTTTAACCTAGTACTTTTTAAAAAGTTTAAATAGCTTACATTATAAATTAAGTGACACAGAGATTTTAAATTCTACATGTCTGGAAAGTGAACATGTATAATTAGTGTTTGAAGCCCACTCTACAGAGAATTCCAATTATGTGCTGCTTTTTTCAATCCCTCATTAAGAGAATACAAAACATCAATAATGAACATTAAAGTAAACTATTCTAACAAAATAGAGATATTGCAAATATTGAAATGTTATCCAAAATTACATGCCCTTAAATATTCCTAGAAACTTGATGATATGGAAGAAAACCTCTTTAGAGGTTCTCTTTAAAGTCAAAATTCAATAACATCCCAAATTTTTTAACAGTGAATCATTGTGCTCAAAACTGTCAGAGAATTCACACAGCATTTATAACTTAGTATTTATGCAACATTAAAATTTTTCTTTTTACCCATAAATAAGTACAATTATTAATAGTTGATAGTCACACAGCAATAATTATATGTTCTTATAATAGATACATTTTATAACAAATTTTATATTCTAAATAATGTATCTTTAATTATTCCTTGAAATTCACTGAAATAAAACTGAAGTTTTTAATAATATTTTCTTTGAAATAAGATACTCATTGTTTGATTTATATAGATATATATGCACTATATACATTTTTACCAAATAGGCTTGAAATATGTACACATTTTATATATTTATTTGCATACTTTTACACATGCTATAACTAAATGCTGTTTTTGAAGTTAAAAAATGGAATTTGGGCCAAATTAGTAATGTCAAGATTATTCAGCCTAAATTATATCACTAGGTAAAATAATTCTTTAGTAATTCCAAAAGGTAATTTCTACCTAAATAATTGAATGATACTTGCTATTTCTTTGTTTTTGTAAGGTAATATCAACTTTAAGCAATATTTGAAATTAAATTATCATACGAACATTTCCACTAAATATTTTTTAATATCTGTTAAAGAAAGGAAAGTTCTGGGAAGGGTGCGTCCTGAAGAATCTTATGGCCAGTGACAGACATGCCACCTGAGCACAGATAGAATAGGACTTGCCTAGCTATTGTGGTCTGCTGCCAATGCTCAGAGACCTGCTAGGTCAAGGTGGCAGAAGCCAGGCAAACCCCTCTTGCACCTGGTAAGCTGTGGGGCCCAGACTCTCTCTCTTCCACAACACAAGCTCCTTGGCATGGCACTCCCATTCCTCCCTGGAACTTTGCCCCAAGAACCTGAGCAGGTTCATCTGTAGGGGACACTTGTATCAACACTTGAGTATCCTGAACACAAGTGTGTCTGCACCATCGGCATCCCCTATACAGCTTTGTTCTCCCCTGCCTGCCCAGGTGACAAAACATGAGATAGGGAGCCCTGGAATTTTACAGCTGTGCACATCACCTGGGACCTGCCGGTCATTTTCCTTATTCACAAAGGCCAAACATAAATGCCACGACCATCACAGCAGCTGCCTCACTCCTGCAAATGCCATCTACTGTCTGGGACATCAGTCAGCCCTTTAAAACTTCTGCTGACACAATCAAATGTTGCTTGGGTAGGAGACAAACTTTCCTCTGACAATCCACCATCACAATTCCCCACAACATCCCAACCACTCAGGAGGCCCTGAGCTTGCTCAGCTTCACAGTAGATTATTACTTCATCTGTCCTTTGGGAACACGGAGGTTATTTATAACTGAGGAAATCATACAGCACTTATGCCATTCCCCAATGTGCCTAACCTAAATGAACCTGAGGGAGACTCTGCCCTGTCCAACTCAAATCCCCTCTGGGACTGAGAGTCAAGCTCAGGACACTGTGCATCTCTCAAATTAGCCCACTGCCTGAGACACTGATGAGCCTTTCCCATGAACACAGATCAAGCATAGAACTACTGGTTGGCTGTGGCTAACTTTTAACAGCCAGCATCTCCTACTGGACTGGAGGCTACACTGCACTCTCCAGTACAAAACCTGCTAGCACAAGGATGCAACACTGGGGAACAAGATAAGCTTCCTGAGTCCTCAGCCATCCTGGCTGAGAACTACTAGAAACATCTATAAATCCATCAGGAAAAAATCCTAAAGGAAGTGGAAACTCCTTGTAAGCATTCAACCTCCCAAGATTGAACCAGGAAGAAATACAAATCCCGAACAGATCAATAATGCATAGTGAGATTGAATGAGTAATAAAGAAGGAATCCCAGAACCAGAAGGATTACAGCTGAATTTTACCAAACACAAAAAGAAGAAATGGTACCAGTCTTTACTGAAACTGAACCAAAAAATGGAAGAGAAGGGAATCCTCTCTAACTTATTCTACCCAGCAAGTATCACCCATCTACCAAAGACATGCAAAAAGGCAGCATCAACAAAAAATACTATGGAATAGAATTCCTGATGAAAATAGATGAAAAAATCCACAACAAAGCAATAACAAAACACATTAAACAGCATATAAAAAGTATGCCGAGGGTGGCGGGTTCAAATCCAGCCCCGGCCAAACTGCAACAAAAAAATAGCTGGGTGCTGTGGCGGGCACCTGTAGTCCCAGCTACTCGGGAGGCTGAGGCAAGAGAATCGCTTAAGCCCAGGAGCTGGAGGTTGCTGTAAGCTGTGTGATGCCACGGCACTCTACCAAGGGCCATAGAGTGAGACTCTGTCTCTACAAAAAAAAAAAAAAAAAAAAAAGTTAATCCATCATGATCAAGGGAATTTCATCCCCAAAGATAGTTTAACATCCAAATCTATAAATATGATTCTTCACATAAACAGAATTAAAAACAAAAACAACAGTGATCAGTACAAGAGATATAGAAAAAAAATTGACAAAATTCAGCGCTCTTAATGATGAAAACTCTTAACTAAGCATAAAAAGAACATAACTCAAAATAGTAAAATCTGTATATGACAACCCATAGTCAATGCAATACTACTGAATAGGGTTATGCTGAAAGCATTCCCTCTAAGAATTGGAATAAGACAATATGCTCATTGTAACCATACCTACTCAATGTAATACTGGAAACCCTAGTAGAGCAATTAGGCAAAATAAATAAATAAAGGGCATCCAAATTTGAAAATAAGTCAATTTATGTTTCCTGGTGATTTGGTCTTGTACCGAGAACAACATAAAGAATCTTATAAAAGATTCCTAGATATGATAAGTGAATTAGTGAAATATTACAAATGCAAAATCAATATACCAAACTTGTAACATTTCTATACTCCAATAACAAACAAGCAGAGAACCAAATCATAAACTGAATTTCAATATTTTTCAATAGCTAAAAAAAGAAGTGCCTCAGACTATTTTTCACCAAGGAGATTCAGTGTCCCTACTAGGAAAACTATATAACACTAATGAAAGCAATCATTAGATGATGCAAACAAATGGAAAAACATGCATACTTATGAACTGAAGAACCAATATTGTGAAAATGACTATATTGCTGAAAGCCATCTACAGATTCAATGCATTTTCCTCAAAATATCAATATTATTGTTTAGAGAATTAGAAAAACAACTATAAAATATACATGGAACCAAAAATGAGCCCAAATAGCCCAAGAAATCCTAAAGAAAAAAAATAAAGCTGGAGGCATCAAATTACCTGACTTCAATTTATGCTACAAGCTTATAGTAACAAAGACATCCTGGTACTGGTATTAAAACAGATACATAAATCTTTGGAACATAATAGTGACTCCAGAAATAAAGTCACATGTCTACCACCCACTGATCTTTGACAAAGTAGACAAAACCAAACACGAGACACAGGAAATTTGATTTACTAAGGGATTCTGGGAAAACTGCAAAACCATATAAAAAATAAAACTGGACTGATACCTTTAACCAGAGACACAAATTAACTCCGTATGGATTAAGGGCTTAAACGTATGGTCTAAAACTATAAAACTATAGAATAAAACCTATTAATAAGTCTTCTGAACATTGCTGAAGGAAAGAACTTATGAAGAAACCCTCAAAAGTAAATTCAATTAAAACAAAAACTGACAAATAAGGGATTTAAGTAAATTAAAAAGTCTCTGGATAATAAATAATCAATGGAGTACACAGACAACTTACAGAATTGCACATAATATTTGAAAACAAAGCATATTAAATGAACACCGATTCCCAGAATGTGGAAGAAACTCAAACAATACAACAACGACAACAACAATTCCAACACAAAGTAGATGAAAGATGGAACACACATTTTTTCAAAAATACAAATGGGTAATAAATGTGAAAAAATGCTTAACATAACTAATCATCAGAGAGAAGTGAATAAAACCACAGTGAGTTGGGATTTCACAGTAGTGAGAATGGCCGTTATTAAAAAGTCAGGTAAGAATAGCTGTTGATGCAGATGTGCAGAAAAGAGTAAACCTATACAGTGTGGTGATAATTTAAGTTAGTACAGTCTTCAGGGAAGCACTATGGAGGTTTTCAAAGAAGTATTGACAAAAATGAGTACACATGGCCATAGAAAGTGAAATAACAGATACTGAAGATTCAGTAGTGAAGGAAGCTGAGGTAATGCAGAGGTTCATGGAATGAGAAATTGTCTAAAGTCTATTATGTGTGATAATTGAGTGAGGAGTGTGCAAGAATCCAAGACTTCACCATTAAGCCATAGATCCATGTAATAAATCTGCACGTGTATCCTCTTAATGTATAAAAGTTTTTTTAAAAAAAAAAAAAAAGAAAAAGAAACTAGTATGTATGAAGAGACAAAATAAAATGACAGTTCTGTTGCTTTGGGAGACTTTATATAAAAGTTAGGAAGATCATGGCAAAAAAAGGTTCATTGTTTAGAAGAAAACAGAATAGGGGAACACACAAACTAGCATATGAAATTTTGGAAGAATTGTTTCCCATAACATCAGAAGAGAAGTTATGCTGAACCTTGTGACATATACAAATATGAGGTAAAAATACTTACTTCCCCAGCAGCATGGTATCCTTCGCAGAGAAATTAACATATGTCCAGTTCAGCACCATAGAAACTTCTAGGACTTCAGACAACAGCAATCACTTGTATGATGAGATATTAGATTTCACAGTTCAGGGCACATAAAAATCCTACCTAAATACTATCCTGGACAGTATCACAATGAAACACTACTGTTTAGGAATTAACCACTACAAATTATTGAATAAAAATCACTGGAAAGGAGAGCCAGGAGATTTTATAGTCTGCAAACTGCAGGTAAGGAAACAGTGTTTAAGAATTATTATTAAATATATGTAAAAAGGTATTCTACAACATAAAAATATAATAGAAAAAATCCTGAAAGAATAAAGAATCATAAATAAACAAAAAGACCTACTTCAATTAAGTCCAAATTAGAAAAACTTCAAAAAATAATTATTTAGTGCCATTAAAATTAGAAGTTCTCATCGTACAAGATAAATAACAGAATACATGAAACTGAGAAGAAATTGAATGAGAATTGAATGAGTTTGTATTCGGACAGAACATGAAACAGAGATACAGACACATAAAGAGATGGGTCCTTATAAGAGAAGATTAGAGACATAAATAATTGGAAAGTTTATACCAAAAAGAGAATAGGAGATAGCTAGTCCTCATAAAATAAGAACTAAGAAAAGAAATGTCCCAAATGATTAAAGTCTTAAGTATTGGGGTGTAAAAAGCGAAGTATTATTTTGTATAAATAGGAACCAAAAGATATACTATGGAAAAATTATAGTACACTAAGATCAATAGCCAAAAAAAGTCAGATGACATATCTAACATAAATACATTAGGATTTGACTCTCATTAAACAACAATAAAATGATGAAAGTATCTCTTTAGAGTCTCAAGGGGAAATAGTAATAAACAGAGGATTCTATATTCAACTTGTCTGTAAATCAAGAATGAAAGTGAAGTAAAATATTTTTAGACAAAAATTAAGAGAGTTTTTTTCCACTAATCCTTCACTTAAAAAACTTCAAAAATGTACTTTAGAAAATAAAGCCAAAAAATGTAAAATACTGAGCTAATAAAATGTTATATAAGTATAATTATGTGTTTATTGAAATGAGAGAGAGAGAAACAAAAAAGAAGAGAGTAAGTTAGGAAGGGAATAAAAATGTAATGGAATAAAAATTGTAGAAAATATTGCCAGAAAAAGAAAGAGTAAGTAGATTGAGCTTACAATATTTTACTGACCTTATAAACTGGAAGTAAATAATACTTAACACAGATATTTGTATAGGAAGTGCAGATCACAAAAAACATGAAGATAACTGCCAGAAACATAAAAGAAGAACATAAAACTGTCAGACCAGCAAAGAATAGAAAACCTGTATCAGTGTAGTTTAAATCAGAAAAAAATAGTAACATACAAAGACACAAAATGAAGCAAAAAGAAGGCATGGCAAACAAATATGAAAACTGACCAAGAAACATTTCATAGAATAGTTCTCTAAAGATTCTCATTTGGAGAAAAATGATTTCATTATTTACCCAAAGTAAAGGAGAAGATATTTTCTACATATTTGGATAATGTATTGAATAGAATGAACAATAAGGGTGAGATATTTGCTGTATTACCAACAAATTAATAAAAAGCAATAAAATTATTTGGAATGAAATCTTTGGAGCCTAATTTTATTTTATTATGGGGAACATTTATTAATGGGTTACTGAATGATAACCCTCTTCTCTTACGTCAGGGATGGCCCCTGGCAAATGTTAATTTAATAGATGAAGATAAAAATTAAGATAATGAGGTCAGTGACTTGCAATGACATTGGAGGGTAATTAATGTGTCACAGTCCCAAACCCAATTCTTTTAACTCAAAAAGACATTTTTTTCACTGAAAAAAAAAATCTGAATTAAAATACATGTACCCACAGATCTTTATAGTAATTTGACTTCCAGATTAAACTCCAACGTGTTTAGAAATTGGCAGACGTGACTTCTGCTATGGTCTGAATGTTTGTACAATCCCCACCCCAAACTAGTTAAAAATCTATTTCCCCAAATATGATGGTGTTTGGAGATGGGAACTTTGGGAGGAATCTGCCTTTGTGAACTGATTTAGTGCCCTTATTAAGGAGACCTCAGAGAGCTAACCCTGCCTCTCCCACCATGTGAAGACATAGATAAAGCTGTCATTTATGAGTCTATAAATCAGAAAATGGGCCCTAATGAGACACTGCACCCAGACGTATTGATCTTGGACTTTTCAGCCTGCAGAACCGGGAGAAATAAATCTCTGTTGTAAGTAAGCTACCCCAGTTTATGACAATTTGATGTAACAGCCACACTACAACTTTCATCCTTACAACAAGGTAAAGCTGGAAAATGTTAAAACCAGTGACTGTCCTTTGACTCATCAGAGAACAGATGTTGCAAGACAAACTTCCACACACAGATATGGAGAGAGATGCACACCAGAGAGTCACAGGGCAGATCTGCTGATGTTCTTATCAAGGGAAGAAATGGCTGAAGCAGTAAAGTGGCAGAAAAATGTAAATGGTAATTTTGACTAACTGTTGGAAGCTAAACAAACTACCCTTAAAGTGAGAAAGTCTTTGAAGCCACCATCACACACAGACCCCATATGTTTATCATCTTCGTCTCCAAGTTTTTAAAGTGAGGATCTTTGAATAAGTGTTATCACCTTGACTTCTGGTTCTGTCAGGGAGAGAAAAGTAATCCTTAGCAGGTGTTCCCAGAGATCTCATCATATCAAAGTTGCACACTTAAAGGAAAAAGAATGAGCAAAGCCTAATCTCAGCTGGGGGAAGGGACATTGCTCCCCCTCTCACTGTTTCTAGCTTTTTTGTCTTAACTAGGCATAGAGGGAAGCTATTTCAGAGAGAGACACATTTATTTGTGGAGGTCAAAGCCCAGAGATAAAACCCCACTAAGAAAGAACTGGAGGTTTACTCATAAGATTATGGAACATTGTCTTCCCCCACATCTTACCACCACATTAAAAGGGCTCCAAAACAATCACAGTGAATTATAACTACAAGGGATAGAAGATGCAGACTCTCTCTGAATAGAAGTACTCAGGGAAGCCCCAAACCAATATAGGAGAAAAAACAAAGACAGAAATAAATTTGAGGCCTCTGGCACATAAAGATGTAGCAAACATTAAAGCTAGCCCAATTCCTAGCCAAATTAAAATAAATTCTTATGCTAACAGTCTATTTACATTATTTCTATGACCCATAAAGCATATTCAGCTATCAACACCAGCAACAACAACAAAAACCCTCTTTTTGGAATACCAAAAAGAAAGAAAAAAAAATAGTTCCAAAAGACAAATATAGCAGCAGGATCAGACTAAGAAACAGCACAGATGTTGGAAGTATGGAATGCAATTTAATATAACTATGATGAACTTAAGGGCTCTGCTGGAAAAAGTAGACACCACACAAGAACAGATGGATAATGTAAGCAAAGAGATGAAAATTCTAAGAAATAATGTCTCAGGAAATGAGAAGAAATAACAAAACTGGAATAGAAGGGAAGAATTCCATCAGCGATTCATCAGTAGCCTGAATACAACAGCGAAGAGAAGGAGAAAGCTTGGAAAGAGGTCAACCAAGTGATAGAAAGAGGAAAAACAGATGTAAACAAAACAAACAACAACAACAACAAAAAAAAACAAACATGAGATGTGCGACCATTTCAAAAGTTATAACATGAGTAATTGGAATACTAGAAGGGGAAGAGTAAAGAAAAAAGCAAAACAAATATTTATAGTAATAAAGGCTAATAATTTTCCAAAATTGATGAAAACATCAAACCATATACAGAACATCAAGCATGATAAAAATAAAATTAAAAAAAACCCTACATCTAGACAAATTCTATTCAAATTGCAGACAACCTGGGGCAGAAAGAAAATTGTGAGACAAATCAGAGGGGGAAGAAATTGTATTTATAGAGGCAAAGTGATAAGAATTATAGCATACTTCTCCCTAGAAACCATGTAAACAAGAAGAGGGTAAAATAAAATATTGAAAATGTTAAAAGCAAAAACAACAACAACAAAATCCTACAATCCTATATACAGTAAAATTATTCTCAAAAAGTGAAGGGAAATACTTTGTCAGAGAAAGTAATATGCATGAACTGGTCACCAACAGAACTATTTGCAATAAATGTTAAATACTTTATTCAGGCAGATAGAAATGATGTGGCTCACAAATTTGGATCTCTTCTATGAAAGGGAGAATACTGGAGAATAAATACTGAAATTAAAATAAAAATTTTCTATTTTTTATCCTTAATCCAGTTGACAACACTCTAAACCAGTATAGTAACTACACATTGGTTGGCATAGATGTGTATGCATTGGTTGAAATCACTTGTATGGAGATGTGACTATGATTGCAAAATTGCAAGGTGTAAGAGGAAGGAAGTGGGAATGACCACTTGCAAGATACCTTGACAATACATGAAAATTAAACTGTTATTTCAAGGTGGAGATATGCTAGTCATAAATGTAAATTGTTAAGTCTAGAGCAACTAAACATTCTTAAGAGGTATAATTAATATACAAAGGAGGAGATAAAATGCAAGTATATAAAATGCTCAATTGCAATCAGAGAAAGCATAAAAAGAGTGGGGTAGAAACAAAGAAAGAAATCAACAAGTAGAAACGATTGAAACATGGTTAATATTGACCCACCTATATGAATAAACCCTTTAAATGTGAAGAGTTATATGTAACTACTGAAAGACACTCTCATGGTACGTAAAAATATAACAAGACAAGACTACATAGTCTCCTCAAGAAACTAATTTAAAATGTGAAGAAAGACATAGATGGCTTAAGAGTAAAGTTTAAAAGAAATATGGACTATACTAAAACTAATTAAAGGAATGCCAGCTATAGTAATTCTAGAAAAAATAGATGTCAGAATAAGAAAGATTATCAAGGATAAAGAGGGGCAGAACATTTGATAAATGGGTCAATTCCAAAAGACTACATAACAATCCTAAACATGTATATGCCTAATGATAGAGTATCAAAATGCATGAAGGAAAAAGAAAACTTAAAGAATTAAAATGAGAAATAGAAAAATTTACTATCATATAATAGAAAAATTGGTCTGCCAGTAGTTGACAGATATGATAGGCAGAAATCTGTAAGAACATAGAATATGTGAGCAATGCCATCAATCTACTGGATCTAATTGACATTTATAGGCTATTTTTTTTCCAACAAAATCCATATTGCTTTCAAGCCCACATGGCACAGTCTCCAAAAGAAACAACTTCTGAGTCACAATATATACCTTAACAAATTCAAGAAGGCTAGAAATTAAATAAAGTAAGTTCTCAGACCATGTATGAATTTAACCAGAAATCAATAACAGAAAGATAGCTGGAAAAGTCTCAGCTATTTGGAAATTTAACAACATAGGTCAAAATAATGTCAAAGAATCTCAAAAAAATTAAAAACTATTTTAAACTATGCAAAACTAAAAACTCAACTTACTAAAATTTTGGATACAACAGAAATGGGGCTTAGTAGTAAATTTATAATACTGAAAAAGAAAAATATATCTAAAGTAAATCACCTAAAGTTTTTTCTTGTAAGAGAGCTTTAAGACTTGCAAATCTAGAAAGACAAGAGCAATTTATGCCCATGACAAACAGGAAAAAAAATAGTAATCATTAGAATGGAATTTAAAATTGAAGTTAGAAAAACAGTAGCAAACAAATAAAATTAAACATGATTCTTTGAAAAGATTAGTAAAATTTGTAGACTTCTAGATTTACTAACCATGAAAAGCAAGAAAGAGAAAACATATAAATTAACAATAAGAGAAATGAAAAGGGGTTCTTTACTACCCTTATGAATGATGTTAAGAGGATAACTATAATAAAATGAATATATAATTAATTTGATGCCCACATATTCCTTAAAAGACTTAGTCCACTGTATAACACACACACACAGGTAAGATAGTGAAAAATGTATTGAAGAAACTGAACAATAATTAAAAACCCTCCAGAAAAAGAAAACATCAAGCTCTGATGATTTCAATGATAAATTCTAACAAACATTTAAGAAAATAATACGGTGTCCACAATGTCTTCCAGAAAAAAAGCAGAGGAAATACTTGCTAACACTTTCTATGAAATCAGCATTATCCTAATATCAAAATAAATTAAAAATGATTAGAACACCAAAATAAACAAATTGGTATTGAATTATGAGCTACAGTCTAAAATTAGTATCCCTGAGACTATCCTTATAAAAATGTATGATTTAATAAATATATAAATGGGGGGAAAACAAACCTCTATTGCAAATAATTTAGATAACTCTTCCTCGAGGATTTGGAGAATGACTTTCTACATATACGTGAGCATAATCCTTGCTCTTTAATATTAGTATGAAGTGACATTCTGCCAGTGCTCTTCAAAACTGTCAAGGTCATCAAACCAAAAAGTCAGAGAAACTGTCATAGCCAAGAGTCATTGAAGAAGGTATGAGAATTAAATGTAACATGTTATCTACCGTATTATCCTGAAACAGAAAAAGGACATTTGTTAAAAATCAAATAAATCTGAAAAAAGTATACATAGTATTAAATAAAAATTTGCCACTAATGTTTCAATTAGTTTAAAATGAGAAATATGTACCCTACTCATAAGAGGTAGTGATTACAGTGGATCCCTAATGTGAATGTACTAGTAACATTTATCATAAGGATGTCAATATTCCAATATCAAGGATATGTTCCCTTACCTGACCAAAGATGTGGTTGCTTTAAAGACCTTAAGATGAGGAGTTATAATATATTGGATTATCCTTATGGGCTCAATCTAATTCTACAGATCTTTAACAATGGAAAACTTGTTGTGACTGTATTGAGAAAGACAGGATGACAGGAGGAGTGGAGGAATAATTTGAAACATGACAGACTCTAGTAGATATTGCTGGCTTTAAAGATGGAGGAAAAGAGCCATAAAGAATGGGACTGTCTACTAGAAGGTAGCAACAAATTCCCAAGGGAACATAGTTCTGCAGACATTTGGATTTTATGTGCTACCTCTGTCAAATTTCTTACCTACAGAACTTTAAGAACTTCTTTGGTTTTGACTCAAAAATGAACTTTATCTGACTTAACCAAAAAAAACATTTGAAAGTATAGTAGGATAATTCAAAGAATTGAAGAGATGATCAATGAATCCTAAATAAGTAGGCAAGTCTGGAGGCAATAGTTAGAGGGAGTGAGGGATCCTTGCCCATGGCTCTTAGAGAAGGAAGACAGTTGCACCTGGAGTTTCATGTCTGTGCAAATATCTCAGTAGGAATATATGACTGATTTAGCTTGATGAGCATTGGAGCATTTAGCCATGGTCAGAAAATCTGAAGGACAAAGGGGCAGGCGAGAAACACCGGTATGGAACTAGGGGAAGTCTTTGTGAGCTAAGGTGCCCCCCAATAGTGTCTACTCCTCAGTCCACTACAATACCTATCATAAGAGTATCAATATTTTCACAGACCCTAAGATGATATATAAAACTTGTTCTGCCATTATAAGGAAAGACATTCATTTTGCTAAAATAAATTTATATTTAATAATGAGCGTGATGATTAGAAATAATCTCTATGAACTGCAAATTGACCTGCAATTAAGAGAGATAAAGCAGGGCACACATAAATCAATGTTGACCCTAAATTCCCTGAGGAACATACAATGTATTATATATTAGTTTAGAAAAAGAGAAATTGATTATTTTAAAAGCACAGGAGAAATATAAAACAATGTGAAAGATTGCAAAAATTAACTTAGCCTCACCTTTTGGCCAAAATGAAAAAGAAAATTTTTAGATTATTGAAATACTAAGAAAAATTTGACACTATATAAAATATTCCTAGAAATCACCTGTTTACTTCTCAATATTTCAAGAGAAATACCTCTAATTAAAGTTTTGTATTTAGAAATGTTTTTATTTAAATGGCTTTAAATAATGACAAAATAAAAACCAATGAATTCATTTTCCATTGTTACACAATGGAGTTTTAATACTAATTGAGTCACTCCAATTATATTCATAAGTCATAGTATTTGCCTTTATATATTTCATATGGATTTGGGTAAAGAATGATATAAATCTGAAATACGCATGTACAATTACATATAATTTATTTCTAATAATATACAGCATGTATTTACATGTAATTATAAAAAGCAATTTAAAGAGTAGTTTCTAAGGCCAAAGGTAAATTCAAGCATGAATTTTAGTTTAGTATTTACATGAGAACTTAAAAAAAAATTAAAATAAGATATACTATTTAAATTTTCAGATGTATAAAGACAATTTTTATAGATATTTCTAATAATATTTATAATCTTACTGAAGTAACTTCTTCTTATCAATATTATGTAGAAAAAAAACTAAAGTTTCCATAGTGTTACAATTAGAACAAAAACATTTGTTTTGTTTTGCCTTTTACAGAGACTTTATTGTGTGTCAGTGATCAATGCCATGATAATAATTGAAGGTAATCTTATTCAAATTTTTATATACTCTTGGTACAAAAAAATGGGTGAATACACTTTCAGAAATAAGAAAAAAGTCAAATTGACCCAAGTTAATTATCCCATGCTTATATCACATTGATAAAAAAAATTAAAGATGGGACTTTAAACTTGAAATTATATCTTTGTAAGAACTAACTTAAGAAATATTCAAATCAATTATCATCAAATGAATGAAATCCCCCCAATTTTAGAAGAATGTGAGCAGGTGTGGAATTGACACACAGAGGAAAAAGTCTTAGATATGAAACATTTGTCCACATTCTAAAGAACATACTAAATTCTTTAAATTATGCAGACAGGAAAATTTCTCATTTCTAAATACACACACAAACACACACGTTTGCACATACAGATTTGAATTTAAACACTTTTTTCTCTGATACTTTTATTTTAAATTTAAAATTAAATTTTCAAGTCACTTTTAACTATCTTAAGGCCCTTGATATACTAGAAACTTCAAAGGAAATTGAAAGAGTAAACTGCATTATTTACTCAGTAGCTTATCTGCTGAAGTTTGTCTGTGTTTTCACTTCTGTATTCATCACACTTCTCAGAGTGATCAGTACACAGGTGGGAGTCAGTATATAATATTGAGAAAAATCACAAGTCCCTCCATTTACCTTCACATCCTAAAAGTAGGTAGTGAGTGGCAAAGTGGACACTGCTATAGACAGTGAACAAGAGTCACGGTCCTTGGTCTTAGAGCTTATAGGATAGTGGGTTTTCATTCTTAAGAAGTATTTACCCACACTATGGACGTGAAAGGAAAAATGTCTTCTTTATTTGCCATGACTAAATGTACTATTCTTGTTAACGCCTAGCCTTCTAAAAGGGACAATGGTAATATAATGTTGAGGGTTGCTAGATAGATTCTCATTTGGCTACCTACTGAGATAGTGCAGTTAAATACTCATCCTTTCACAGGTATTGACACTTCCACTTCTCTTTAAGATGCTAGCTAGGCAAGTGAAGAAATGGTGGACATATATGGAGTACAAACGTTTGTATCTGAAGAGGGCAGGGGAGCCACTGCTATCTCCTCAGCATCCTTAGGACCTTTGAAAGTCTCTCCTGAGTTGTGATAGAAGTGATTCCATAGACTTCTGTATTCTGCTGCTAAATCCAATGATGATGTAACACATGGTCTATGTTCTAATTTATGCCACACTCCTGTTGAATCGCCCATTTCCATCTGCTGATTGATTCCACTGAAATCCCAATATACTCTGATTTCCTTTTAGCCCTAAGCTCCATTGGTATCAGACTAGGCTAATAGCCATGTATATGGCCCACCCCACTTACACCCATGCTGCCTAGGATTTATAGGTTATTTACCATCAGTGAAGAGCCAAGAAAGACCTGGGTGGGTCAAATAGGTCTTTTATCTGCTCCCTTCACATAGCCATGTCTGCTCCATAATACAGCAGGACAACATGCAAGTGGATTCATGTCAAAATTCCAAACAGAAGGTGGGATAAGAGATTTCTTGTCCTTGACAGTCCCTTCTGTCTTCTCTGAAACTCAGGTGAAGAGATGGAGTCAGAAAAAGCAGGTTAATACTTACATGTGTATTCCCATCGTTCATTTTAATGAAAACTGGAGGATTTTCTCCCCTATTCTCATATTTCTAAGATATAAATTTTTGAGACTAGAGTCTGTTTCCCTGGATAGAGTACCATGGCAGCACCATAGCTCACAGAAACTTTAAACTGCTAAACTCAACTAATCCTCTTGCCTCAGTCTCCTGAGTAGCTTGGGACTACAAGCACCCCTAGTGTTTCTGTTTTTAGTAGAGTTGGGGTCTCACTCTTGCACAGGATAGTCTCGAACTCCTGAGCTCAAGCAATCCATGCACTTTGGCTTCCCAGAATGCTAGGAACTATTATTACAGGCCTAAGTCACCAAAACTGGCCACTAAAATTTATTTTTTAGTATGACAATAAAGTCTGTGATCCTCTCCCAATATAGCATAAAAGAACCAGGAAGAATTTTTGAAATTTATTTCTCTTTCAAGTACACTTGGCTTTTATCACTATTATTTAAAGCAATCAAGAAAATCAGCTTTGAAACTGAAAACTGATCAACATCTAATTTGTTCTTGCTAGTACAAACCTCCTTCCTTCCCTGGGGTGGTAAACCTCACTGCTTTGATTTGAAGCTAGAGAATTGCAAAGAATGTTAAAGAAGATATTAAAAAACAGCATTTTTCAAACCTCATTAACTTTTTATATGTATTACCTCATCTGTAAAATTGAATTAATAATAATGCCTACATTCGTATATATTCAAAATAGTTAATGTATTAAGAGCCTGGCAGTTAATATCAATAGTAGAGAGTGTAAAATAAGGCTATCTACTGAAAGCTAGTGGAAACAGAGAGATTACTAAGATTGTTTTCTTGACAAAAGTGGAAATCAAAATTATTCTTGAGAAAAACAACACAGTATGAAAGAGCCATACAAAAAAGGAGCTGTATAATTTCAAGGAAGTTGAGATATGACATTTTGACTATGTAGAATGGATCAATTTCTCCTAGTCCTTGTATCTCTTCCACGAACTTTATATATCAGAAGGAATGAAGAAATGCCTTGCTAAGAGTGCTCTAGATTTTGGAAACAAACCACAATTAGTAGGGAAGTTCAAGTAGGGTGAAGGGAAGCAGGGTCTTATTGAAAAGGGGAATGCGACTGATTGTGGAGTGAGAAAACAAGTGAAGCAAGAGTGATCCCATGTCCTATTTTCATCCCGAGCAATTAGGGATTTGGGGACACTGAGAACAACTGGTCTTTGCCACTAATTTAATAAAAAACTATTTTATAAATGGTGGTATGAACTGAGAACAAAACATGATCCAAGTCTCATATTCCCTGCAGGCTGCCCTGTTCTGGAACCAGGAGAACCAAATCAAACGTTCGAACTGTGCAGTAAACTTGTGCTATTAGCACTTCCCAGATGCAAACACAGATCAGAAATTTCCCGGGTTTCCCGCGGCCATTTCTTCTAGTGACTATTGCCATTGACCATAAGTCAAGAAAGTGTGTGAACAAAGGGATATAGAACAAACAGGCTTCACAAATCAGTATGTAAGTTCATACACATAAGATCTTTTTTCTGTTGATTTCTCCAGCGCAGAGGGTCAAGACAGCTGCTCACTCTTCATGCTGCTGCCTAGATACTCAGTTTGTTGAGTCAGCCCCACCTTCTTTCTCCAAATCCTTAGTCTATGACCAATAGAGCACAGCTAATCTGAAAAATCTTTTGGGAATATGCTGTTTTCTGGGTGTTTCTTTTTAACAGCTGTGATAAAATATAAATGATATACAAAACTTACATATACTGAATGTGTACAATGTGATGAGTTTGGATATATTCAAATACCCACAATTAAGGTATTAGACATATGCAACACCTCGCAAAGTTTCTTTAAGGTCCTTTGTCATTGTATTTGTCTATCATAATCAGAACATTTAACATGAAATCTACTCTTAACAAATTTTGGACTGTACAATACTAGAGTGTCAGTTAAACTAGATGAGTAAAGTTCTAGAGATCTGGTCTAGAACATGGTGCCTATAGATGTTTCCTTATTTAAGAACCATCTATACCTAAAAGAAAATAAAAATGTACCAGGCAGCATACTTCATTTATTACAATTATAAAAATACAACAATTTTCTAAGTTATTTCTCTTACCTAAAGTATAAAATTGGATGTTTTCATCACAGCTCTTTCTATGAAAGCGTTTGAGTTGATTTGAAGAAGCAGCCAAACATATGCTCATTTCTACCAACATTGCAGGTTAAATTTAGAGATTCCTAGCGAGTACCACATTTAATGAGGTTCCTTTACTAAACTATAATGTGTTTATATAACTGGAAAGGTGCTTCTATAATAAATTTCATGTTCACAAAAGGAGCAGTCACTACTTTAATTATGATACAAATATAGAAAACACTTTTTCAGTAGTTTCATATTTCATGAGTACCTTATATCTCAAATCTCTCACCTCAGAAAAAGAAAGACATCCTGGTGTTCATATGATAGGAACTAACTAGCCACATGTGCTTTTCCTGTAATTAACATTTGGTTTGAACTTAGAGCATCTTTTCAATGCATGCGTTTTATTTATTTATTTTTTTATTTCTTTTTATTAAATCATAGCTGTGTACATTGATATGATCATGGGGGATCATTCACTAGCTTTACAGACCATTTACCAAGTTTCACATATACCCTTGTAAGATGCACCACTGTGTAATCCCACCAATCTCCTTCCCTCTACCCCCCTCCCCCCTCCCTCCCCTCCCTTTCCCCCTTCCCCCTATTCTTAGGTTGTAACTGGGTTATAGCTTTCATGCGAAAACCCTAAATTAGTTTCATAGTAGGGCTGAGTACTTTGGGTACTTTTCCTTCTATTCTTGAGATACTTTACTAAGAAGAATGCATGCGTTTTAAAAGCTGCCGAACCAAGATTGGTAAAGAAGATCCTTTGTTTGCTAATGCTCAATGAAGATTACTCAGGGCTATGCTGCTGGCCAATAACTATTAAAACTCTACAAATCTCCACCATCCCTTATCCCTGGCATTTAATAACAAGTCAGAATCTCATTTTCTCATTCCTAATATTGAAATCACAATCTCTCCCCTCCTCTCCTCTCCTCTGTCCCTGTTCAGATCAGAACTTCAATATGATCAAATGATAATTCAATTATCTGATTCTATATGTCATTGGGACTCTTAGGACATAGAAGCAAGGAACGCGTACACTACAATCGTGATCCATGGTGGGTGGGAAAAGGTGTTGGTGCAAATACTAGTGGAACACATGGCACTTTCTACTCCCAGAGCAAGGGAACAAGGAGAACAGAGAGATGGAGTTGAGGTGCAAAAAAGATGCCTTTCCTCAGATTCTTTTACATGAGGAGAGATGCATGCAAAACGTAGACAGAAAGGCAGAAACTAGATACACTTTGATGTTAAAATACTGACCAATTAGTCTAAAAAGTGTATGTACAAAAGTTGTTTATGCATGTATTCAGATTAGCAGATGAGTGAAACTCTATGCAATTTGTATGAATATAAGACCGTAAAATCATTTCAAACTCAAATTTTAACTCCCCCATTCAACTTAAAGATAACATTTAAACTAGTTTTAAAGGATGGGGGACTCTTCATATTGTGGCGCTGTGTATCTGCCTAATATTGCTTCTCTTCACTCTCCCCTCACAACTCACATTTCACCACTTCTGAGAGACAGAGATACCTAAGCGAGTCACACTCTCCAGGAAGTCCTGCCTTTTGGATACTTACTTCCCCTGCTTAGGAAGTTTTCCTGCCTTCTCCTACTCTCCTCCTCCAAGTTCAATGTGTCTACTTGGAAAACTCATTCATTTTGGCAATTTACTTTCTTATGGATGCATCATAGATGTACATATTTGGGGGGTACATGATATAATTTCACATTTTTAATTTGTAAAGATAAAACCAGTATAATTGGGATATCCACTACCTTAAATATTTATAATTTCTTATGCTATAAATATTTGAATGTTTCTCTTGTAGCTATTTTGAAACATATATTATTATAAACTATAGTCACCCTATTGATCTATCAAGTAATGTCCTTTTTTTTTTCTGTCAAACTCTTTATTTGTGGCTCATTAATCAACTTCTCTTTATCATACTTCTCCACCCTGTCAGGCCTAGTTTTCAAGCATTAGTTTGCACACTATATCTTTCTCAAGATCATCACTCTTTCATCCCAAACTCTTCAGTTCCTGCTGCACTTCAGGCATAATGTGTTATAAACATTACCTCACTTAGCCATACCCAGCTGCTTACATAGCTGCAACCATGGTTATAACACCCTGAGGTTAGAGAGATTTCTTTCCAGTTTTGCTGCTTCTAGGAAACACACATTTATTACATTAATGAATGATTTGGTCTGCGTAATAAAAGCTTTACTGATTATTATTGCAGAGATGAGGGGAAATGCTTATTTGGCAGAATCCTAATGGAGTGTTGTTTCAATAGCCTTTTATATCACCAAAAATATGCAGGAAATCTGCTATATCTTCTAGTATGCTTCCGTACCAGGCTTTAGCCTTGTGAAAAGGACAGCCTGCTTTTTTATTTACTTCTCTCCTACTTCTGGCCAAGAGGCAGTTTACCCTTGTCATTTCAACAGTGACTGAGCCTGATAGACACAGATAACTGAACACTGTAGCATATTTCTCCCACCTACCATAAATATGTCTCCTTAGATCCCTGACGCGGACCACTAGGATTGAATGGCTAACTATGTCACTAACAAAATTCCGTATCAATGTTGTGGATCCAATTGAATTTACAGAACAAAAAACTTCAGTCTATACCCTCAATAATAGATGTTTAGTATAGTGTAAATATTTACGAGACAGATGCTAGATAAATATGCTCACTTAAGCATTTCTTACACATAAATGATTTTTTTTAATGTTATATAGTGTCCAGGAAGGGGGGGGGATAACTGCTAAGTTTGGCCTTAAGGGTTATTCAATTTTTTTTTTCTTTTGAAGATTTCCAGAAGAAAACAAAATGAGAAAGCAAAATTTACTTGCACTTAAACTCTAGGGAGTGTTAAGACATTTATAGTCTACATTTACTAAGTTTCACATGTAATGTACACAGCTATGATTTAACAAAAAATAAAAATAAAAAAACGCTAGGGAGTGAAAGATTTCTGTTTTGTTTTCATTCTACTATTCTATAATCAGACTCTTGTTACTCAAAGTGCAGTCTGAAAATCAGAAGCATTACCATCACATGGGAGCTCATTTAGAAACACAGACTTAACAGACCTCGATTTAAACCTAGTCATTCAGAATCTACCTTTTAACAAGATTCCTAAGTGATCAAGCACATTAAAATGCCAAAGTGCCGTCTAGATTGTTATTCCTTCTACTTTTTACAGGGGTCCTCAAACTGCGGCCCGCAGGCCACTTGAGGCCATGTGATTGTATTTGTTCCCGTTTTGTTCTTTTACTTCAAAATAAGATATGTGCAGTGTGCATAGGGATTTGTTCATAGTTTTTTTTTTTTTTTTTTTTTAACTATAGTCTGGCCCTCCAACGGTCTGAGGGACAGTGAACTGGCCCCCTGTTTAAAAAGTTTGAGGACACCTGTTCTAGACTATGCCTTCATCTAGAAGAGTAGCTCAGTCATCTAAATACTTATTTTTTTTCTTTTTGAAATAGGCCAAAAGGACTATAGTGCTGTTAATAACGTCTGTTCAGGCAACAGACTTGTCTCTGTTTAAGTGTGTGCATATATGTGTGTGTGTGTTATGAAAGTGCCTAAAGAAAAAGATATATATATACATACACTGCATAGGCTTTTATGTAGAATGCATGAGTTAATTTTATTTGATGTCTTGTCATGGAAGTGAGAAAGAGAGTTTCTTAGACAAGGGGCTCATCACATAGTTTTGCCCACCCAGAAGTAGTCGGCAAATACTGATGGAGGAAAAGAACAAGGCTATTCAGTAGCTTCAAGGCCTCCTGGAATCACAAACCCGTCTTTTTCCTTCTGTCAGTGGAGAGAGACTATCTCCATCAGAGACTCCCATCAATGAAGTCAAGGCAGCAGAGGCTGTGGGGCATGACTAAGCTTTCAAGTAGAAGACAGTTCCTCCCCTCTTAGGAGGGAATTGAGTGTGGCTGTTCTTATCAAGTGACACCAGATGTACTCAGCTGTTTCACTTTCCACTTCACTCCAACTAATCAATTAACCTGTTAAAAATCCAAACAAACAGTCAAAATGTTCAACAAAGTTCTTATCCTTTTATTTATTTTTTCTTAATGCTCCTGATTTAGCCAATAGTCCTGGGATGCTCTAACACAAATCTCACTTCATGAAATAGGCACAGAGATTTCTTAGCAATTCCCTTGGCCACAGCCAAGAGCTCTTAAGTGATTTCCTTAAGTTCCTCCTATCCCAGTGTGCATCTATATAAAATAAAGAGAATACACCAGGCTCTGAGTTTCAGATGAAAAAAAAGTGTTTAAACTTTTTTTAAAATGCAAAATGTTATAACGATGTAAATATTTTAACATGTATTTCAAACAAAGGAAACCTAAGGAATATTTAAAAAAAAACTACAAATTGATTGTTCATCAATACTATATGTCAAACCAAAATTACTAGCCAAAAATGAAAATTTACTATCCTATCATTTCTACATATTTTTAAAGAAACTACTTTTATGATTACTGCAAATTCTTTTTTTAATATATACCTCATCTCATTTACTTAATTATTGTGTTAAGGCATTTATACTCTATACTAATAGATCCAACATATACCCTTGCATTATGCACCATAGCTGTGATCCATTCATTCTCCCTTGATCTGACCTCCCCCTTCTGCTCCCAACATTCCTCCTCCCTCCTTCATCTTGGGCCATAGTTGTGATCTATTCTTCATATGAAAGTGTGAGTGATTGTAAATTGGTTTCATAATACTTCTGAGTACATTGGATATTTTTTCTTCCATTCTTGAGATACTTTACTAAGTAGGATAAGTTCCAGCTCCATCCATGTAAATGAAAGGGGTTTGATTCCTGAAGATGGGAAACAAGCTAATAGAAGAAGCAGTATGTATTAGGGAGAACTGATGGCGATAATGCAGGTAATGAGAGTGAAATTTAGAGTTTGAGGTGGGCCTTAGAGTTTTGAAAGTTGTCTTCAGCTCTGTCTTTAGAAGATCAGAGCTAAAGATCAGTTAAATTATTAAATCATATTTTCAAAACAAAATGAAATATAAGTCATTCACATATAATTGGTCCTTACTGCTACCTTAATACTTGATAATTTTTTTTTCTTTAAGTTCCTTTATTTAATTGTGCATTTAAAAAAATCTTTTTTTCTTCTTTTTTTTTTTTTTTTTATTGTTGGGGATTCATTGAGGGTACAATAAGCCAGGTTACACTGATTGCAATTGTTAGGTAAAGTCCCTCTTGCAATCATGTCTTGACCCCATAAAGTGTGACAAACACCAAGGCCCCACCCCCCTCCCTCCATCCCTCTTTCTGCTTCCCCCCCATAACCATAATTGTCATTAACTGTCCTCATATCAAAATTGAGTACATAGGATTCGTGCTTCTCCATTCTTGTGATGCTTACTAAGAATAATGTCTTCCACGTCCATCCAGGTTAATACGAAGGATGTAAAGTCTCCATTTTTTTTTTAATGGCTAAATAGTATTCCCTGGTATACATATACCACAGTTTGTTAATCCATACCTGGGTTGGTGGGCATTTAGGCTGTTTCCACATTTTGGCGATTGTAAATTGAGCTGCAATAAACAGTCTAGTACAAGTGTCCTTATGATAAAAGGATTTTTTTCCTTCTGGGTAGATGCCCAGTAATGGGATTGTAGGATCAAATGGGAGGTCTAACTTGAGTGCTTTGAGGTTTCTCCATACTTCCTTCCAGAAAGGTTGTACTAGTTTGCAGTCCCACCAGCAGTGTAAAAGTGTTCCCTTCTCTCCACATCCATGCCAGAAAGATCACATGATCCTCTCAATAGATGCAGATCACATGAAAGATCACATGATCCTCTCAATAGATGCAGATCACATGAAATATCACATGATCCTCTCAATAGATGCAGAAAAAAGCATTTGATAAAATCCAGCATCCTTTTCTAATTAGAACACTGAAGAGTATAGGCATAGGTGGCACATTTCTAAAACTGATTGAAGCTATCTATGACAAACCCACAGCCAATATTTTACTAAATGGAGTAAAACTGAAAGCTTTTCCTCTTAGAACTGGAACCAGACAAGGTTGTCCTCTGTCACCTTTACTATTCAACGTAGTGCTGGAAGTTCTAGCCAATACAATTAGGCAAGACAAGGGAATAAAGGGAATCCAAATGGGAGCAGAGGAGGTCAAACTCTCTCTCTTTGCTGACGACATGATCTTATACTTAGAGAACCCCAAAGACTCAACCACAAGACTCCTAGAAGTCATCAAAAAATACTGTAATGTTTCAGGATATAAAATCAATGTCCACAAGTTAGTAGCCTTTGTGTACACCAATAACAGTCAAGATGAGAAGCTAATTAAGGACACAACTCCCTTCACCATAGTTTCAAAGAAAATGAAATACCTAGGAATATACCTAATGAAGGAGGTGAAGGACCTCTATAAAGAAAACTATGAAATCCTCAGAAAGGAAATAGCAGAGGATATTAACAAATGGAAGAACATACCATGCTCATGGATGGGAAGAATCAACATTGTTAAAATGTCTATACTTCCCAAAGCAATCTACCTATTCAATGCCATTCCTATCAAAATACCAACATCGTACTTTCAAGATTTGGAGAAAATGATTCTGCGTTTTGTATGGAACCAGAAAAAACCCTGTATAGCTAAGGCAGTTCTTAGTAATAAAAATAAAGCTGGGGGCATCAGCATACCAGACTTTAGTCTGTACTACAAAGCCATAGTGGTCAAGACAGCATGGTACTGGCACAAAAACAGACACAGACACTTGGAATCGAATTGAAAACCAAGAAATGAAACTAACATTTTACAACCACCTAATCTTTGATAAACCAAACAAGAACATACCTTGGGGGAAAGACTCCCTATTCAATAAATGGTGTTGGGAGAACTGGATGTCTACATGTAAAAGACTGAAACTGGACCCACACCTTTCCCCACTCACACAAATTGATTCAAGATGGATAAAGGACTTAAATTTAAGGCATGAAACAATAAAAATCCTCCAAGAAAGCATAGGAAAAACACTGGAAGATATTGGCCTGGGGAAAGACTTCATGAAGAAGACTGCCATGGCAATTGCAACAACAACAAAAATAAACAAATGGGTGCTCGCTTCGGCAGCACATATACTAAAATTGGAACGATACAGAGAAGATTAGCATGGCCCCTGCACAAGGATGACACGTAAATTCGTGAAGCGTTCCATATTTAAAAAAAATAAATAAATAAACAAATGGGACTTCATTCAACTGAAAAGCTTCTGTACAGCTAAGGAGACAATAACCAAAGCAAAGAGGCAACCTACACAATGGGAAAGGATATTTGCATATTTTCAATCAGACAAAAGCTTGATAACTAGGATCTATAGAGAACTCAAATTAATCCACATAAAAAAAGCCAACAATCCCATATATCAATGGGCAAGAGACATGAATAGAACTTTCTCCAAAGATGACAGACGAATGGCTAAAACACATGAAAAAATGTTCATCATCTCTATATATTAGAGAAATGCAAATCAATACAACCCTGAGATATCATCTAACCCCAGTTAGAATGGCCCACATCACAAAATCCCAAAACTGCAGATGCTGGCATGGAATACTTGATAATTTTTAAAATGGAATTGAAGCCAGAGAATGAGCACCAATTAAAAGATCATGAACATCACCGTCTTGCTGGTATATTTATAAATTCTGCTATTTTTTCTGACTTATAATTAGAACAAAGTTGAAGAAACTACTGCAAATTTTACATGTGTGTAAAATGCACATGTGCCTCACTCAACAAATGTAATTCCACCATCCTAATTCTCTCTTTGTAGAAAAGTAGATTAATCAATTATTAGAGAAGCTCTGTGAGTAATTTTATAGTAGAGATCTATTATTTATAGCAATAGGACCTACTGGTGATATCTTATGGGTTCAAGTAAATTATGTACCTCTTGTCCTGCTCTGAACTAAATTGAGAAGCAAAGGAAATACACATATCGAGATGAAAATATCAGCGCTTTACTGACAAAACCTAGCTTGGAGAACGTGGCTGAAGTGTGAGGCAAATGCAGTCTTAACCTTCTTGGTTTAACCATTCTATTCCACCAAGTCTAGACCTTGGGCAGTTCACCTGAACACATACTTAAAGCTTAGAACTTTAGCTAGAAGCCAGCTGTACTGTACTGAGAACTGAATATCACTCATTTCTCCTCAAGGAATACAATGAGTAAGGTAGAAGCAGAGCTAGAGACATGGAGTATTACCTTGGTGGAACACCCTGATACGTAGAATCAGGAGGGGTAGCGTGTAATCCCCTAGAAAACAACCACACCCAGGCATCCCAGCACACATAAGCATATATGCACATCAGAGAAAACTGATTCTGTGGAGAGGTATTACACACATTGATTTTTACAGGGCCTCTGTAAAAGAAGCTAGGGAAGAGAATTTTTGGTAATTTCTTATATGTACATAGCATTATAAAATTGGCTAATATTTTCATATATAAATATATTAGAGAAATCTAAAATGCTTGAGGATTGTGCCATAGACAATACTCTCTAAAATCTTCGTAATTATGTCATAATATCACTTTCAAACTAAAATTTGTCTGGATAGAGCATGTAATATGTAAAATAGCATTTCAAAGAAACTTTTGTAAATGGTATTTAAAAATTACAAGTAAAAAAACAATACACTGGATTTATATTCCTTCTATTCTTGTTACATTAACACCTCTAATTTCATGAAAGACACTTTAAAGGGAAAACATGTCAAATTTTCTTGAATATTTACTTCTGCATTTTTAGTAGGTAATGTTTTGTATAGCACCACCCCAAGATAAAATAAATACAATTAAAACTGCTGTTTTCTTGTCTAAGAATAGAGTCTGATATCTCCACTGTATCCATTTGGCAATGTAAGGCTGTCTCAATCCCATCTGAGGAGCACTGTTTTTCCTGGTCAATACCAATCTGGACTGACACAGACCTGCCATCAACACTACAGAGATGTTTTGAGATATTATGTTTTCAAAATTAATGGTGCAAATAAACAATTTTCATTTTAGTTGTTTAACTTATTTCAAAACCACTGCAGAATTTTGTTGCTCAGAAGCATGTCAGTGTTTTAAGACTAACTTCTATTTTTAGTTTATGATATTACTTAGGAGCTGGCAAAATTTTCTGCCTATATTATATACAAAAAAATCTGGTAAATAAAGCACATTTTAAAGATAATTCTTCCTTTCTAGAGTGAATATCTTCAAGTGTTACAACATAAATTCTAAATTATATTATGTGTTTTCTGAATTTGAAACTTCCCAAAATTTATTAGGAGGTTTGGTAAACCTGGATGGGTATCGTAGAAAGATATAGTAACCCCTCTTACACAATAAATATGAATGCTCAGGGTAGTTTTGTACTAGTCTAAGTGTAATAAATTATTACCTGAGGTCTCCACTTTCTCCAATTTATGTGCTTCGGGTTGTTGAAACAAGTTGATGAAATGCCTATTTTCTTAGAACATAACAAAGCAACACAAACCTTTCTAGGGTTGTGAATATATTTAAGAAAACATATAAATCATTACTTGTCAACAATTAAGGATAAATTTAGATCACTATCCATGAACAGATTTTATTTTTTCATTCAATCACTGTGTGTTATATTAGGTGCTTTATTAATGAAGTTTAACCAGTTATAAGCAATTCAAAGCTATAAAATTGTTTATGTAGCAATACATTTAAAAAGTAAGGCATGCAGTGGACGAGTAACGCCTTTGTAATTCCACTACTGTTTATAATCCACAAAAACAGAGTATCAAAGGATGAACTGAAATTACTGTTATGAAAAGCGTCTATTATTTTTTGCATTGCTGGGCAACCATTTGATAGTCTGAGTGTAATTATCAATGAATTTTTGTAAAGTCCAAAATTTAAACTACATGTAAATAGTGATCAAGTGACTTTTTTTCTGCTGACTGGCATCAGGTTTGTTATCTTTTGTCTTTTTGTCGTCTTATTATATTTGGGAGAACAACCATTTGTTTTCCTTAATATTGGAGTATTCAATTGGACACCAGACATTTGGTTGTTTCACTCGGTATTTAGAACCCTTGGCTTTATCCTTTGCTTAATGTTTATCTTCACTGTCCTTTAGTGCTTAACCAGTTATAACATAGATACATAGGAATTAAAGTGTACATAGTGTATCATCATTCATTCATTCATTAACTCATGCATTTATGCTTCCAAGAGACAAGAGTTTTGCTGCTACTACGTGTCAGAATTTCTTTTAATGATCAGGGTTCTTAAATCAGTGGTACATGTCATCTAGCAGTAGTAAGGGACTTCAAGTTCTCCATTGTTAGGGGGTTGTGTTTGGTGATGGTGGAGGAGAACTGGAAGATGAAAATTGCTGAAGGGGTGGTGCCTATGGCTCAAGGAGTAGGGCGCTGGCTGCATATGCCAGAGGTGGTGGGTTCAAACCCAGCCCCAGTCAAAGACTACAATAAAAAAAGAAAAAGAAAATTGCTGAGGGTATCAGAAGAATGAAGAAGCAATAATCCAATGTACTCGATTCTAATATGAAGCCAGTAGATGATCTAATGCATATTCTTATAAGCGAAAAACATAAATTAATTTCATGTGTAAGGCAGGGGAATGAGGGAGGGGGAAGAGGAAAGGAGGAGGAAGATGGGGGTTATGTTATGGTGTATGGCACAGCTCTTGGTGGGCAGGACATAATTATAAGAGGGACTTTACCTAACAAATGCAATCAGTGTAACCTAATTCTTTGTACCCTGAATAAACACAAATAATAATAATAATAAAGGAAGAAGTGCTGTTAAAAAAATAAAATTGCTAAAATATCAACTAGTGACAAAATGTTAAGTAAGGAAAAATGTATATTGCTTAATTATAAAATATAAACAGGTATCTTCTTTGCTATACACTTATACATAAACATTCAACTTCCTCAGATAAATACAACTTAAAAGTATTAATTCATCCTTAACTCATTCTTTCTTTCCACATTTTTTTTAATTGTTAAATCATAGCTGTGTACATTAGTGCAATCAAGGGGTACAATGTGCTGGTTTCATATACAATCTGAAATATTCTCATCAAACTGTTCAAGGTAGCCTTCATGGCATTTTCTTAGTTATTATATGTAGACATTTGTATTCTGCATTTAGTAAGTTTCTCCTGTACCCATTCTAAGATGCACGGTAGGTGTCGCCCCACCTATTACCCTCCCTCCACCCTAACCTCCCCCCTCCCTTCTCCTTCCTTGGCCCTTTCCTCATAGTCTTGTGCTATAGTTGGGTTATAGCCTTCATGTGAAAGCTATAATTTAGCTTCATAGTAGGGCTGAGTACATTAGATACTTTTTCTTCCATTCCTGAGATACTTTGCTAAGAAGAATATGTTCCAGCTCCATCCATGTAAACATTCCACATTTTTGATGTCGACTTCTTCTTGCTGTTGTTTGACAAACCCCCATAGTTTCTTTCTGAACTAATTAAGCATCCTGCTAAATGCCTTTCAGTATTTAAGTTCATTTGTCATCTTCTAACCCTTTAAGTACACACACACACACACACACACACACATACACACCCTTGAAGTCATTGTAATAAAACATAGACTTAGTCATACCAGTCTGCTACTTAAAACCCCCTAGTGATTCTTCACTCCCCTATAACCTAACATTTAAACACATTAGCATCTTCAAACTCAGTTCTTACAAATCTCTTTAGGTATGTCTGTAGATTTTCTGTTGTGCTTCCTAACTTCTAACACATTCATTATTTCATTGTTCTTCATGTATGTTGTATATCGTAGACACAGGATTATTAATATCCTCCCATCCTTGTCTGATTAATATTTCACAGATGTTTAGCTCTTTCTGTGGGGAGAAAAGTCTTCCATAAAGACAATATTAAGGGCTTTCTGTAATAATTTATGGGTTAACTATTTATTTAACCATCAATTATGAATTCAATAATTATTATCACACGCCTGCGATGTGTCAGAGGCTGTCCGAAATATGAGGAAAAACTCGAGCAATGAACAAAAGATATTAGGGCTCTGTCTTTGTAGAGTAACATTAAAATAGAAAAGAAAGGCCAAAAGCAAATCAGCAAATAAATATAATTGAAAATTGTAATACAGGGGAAAAATACAGGGGAGAGACAAAAAGGGGAAAGGGAAAACGTGCGTTAGACTGAGAAAGGCTATATTCTGTGTTCACACTGCACAAAGCAGGAATGAATCTACGTGGAGAAGACAGTCCAGCTACAGCACAGTTTTAAAAGGGAAGAAGTCTGAGCTAGGCAGTCAGGTTAGGTGGTAAAGTTAAAGAGTGAGTATCTTAGTGGGAGCGGTGGCTCATGCCTGTAATCATAGCACTCTGGGAGGCTGAGGCTGCTGGATTGCCTGAGCTCAGAAGTTTGAAGCCAGCTTGAGGAAGAGCAAGAAAAACAGAAAAACTTGGCTGGTGTAGTGACCCATGCCTATAGTCCAAGCTGCTTGAGAGGCTGAGATAAGAGGATTGCTCATACTCAAAAGTATGAGGTAGCTGTAAGCTATGATGATGCCACTGCACTCTACCCAGGGTAACAGAGTGAGATTCTGTCTCAAAAAAAAAAAATAAATAAATAAATAAAAATAAAAATAGTGAGAATCTCTATTGAAGGTTCACATACAATAGGCCTAAATATATACACAGAGCAATAAACCAAGCTAACTGAATACTTGATAACTTTTCTCTATCCTCCTACTTTGACAAAATATTCTGCCACGTTAAAATTTTGATTTTTCTGTTCACCTTTAGTTCTTTTCTAAGCTCTGCTTTCATATCCTTTATTTCTATCAAACTTTTTCACTATATTCATTCTTAATGATTTAAAGAGGTGGACACAAATCATTTTGGTACCAGGGACTGGTTTCATAGAAAATAATTTTTCCATAGATGGGGTTCAGAGCTAGGCAGAGCTCAGGCTGTGATGCAGGAGATGGGGAGTGGCTGGCAGCTGTAAGTGACTATACAAGCAGCTTCCTTGATCCATAGTCTATCACTCCTTCCTAGATGGTAAAGGGACGGAGTGTGGCAGCAAGTGAAATAGAGTTCTGTGGCCTAGAAGTTGGGAGAATAGACTGAAATTTAAAAGGTTAAACATATAATATATGTGTATTTAAAGGATAAAAATTTGAATTTATTTTAACTAAAATAAATAATAGAATTAATTTGACCAAATCAAAATGTTAAAATTGTTCTTAATGATTAAAATTTTTCCTATAAAATATTCAAAATTTTCTATTAAATTGAATCAGCAATAGAGAAATCATAATTGAGGAAAAAAATTTAAATAAAGTTGAATTCATTTTTAGAATTAGATTAGATATTATTATACATTTTATAACAATACAACATCTGTGATTCTAACATTCATTAAATATTACATCACCAATGTAAGTCAGTGACATGCTTCATGTACATTCAAATCTTAGTCAAACATTTAGGTTATATTTTTTTACAGAAATATAGACCATGAAGGCCTGTTGCAAACTATTCAACTCAGTGATTTTAGCACAGAAGTAGCCAGACACAATATTTAAATGAGTAAGTGTATCTGTTTTATAAAAAAACAAAACAAGACAAAAAGCGTCATTTCCGGAAAACCAGCAGGTCAGATCTTGCCTATGAGTTATAGTTTGTTGAACCCAAGTCATATGCACAATTATATATATAGAAAATTAAGAGTAATATGAATTTAAATAAGTCCATGTAGCCATCCTGTGCCCTGTTGTAAATACTGTTAGGTCTGATAGAAGACAAACAGGTGGCTAGGAAGTGGCTGAGACAGAGAGAAGGAACTGGATTGTATCTAGGAACCAAACTGCAGCTACCAACACATCAAGGAGTTCCTAGGTACCTTTAACTGACCTACAACTCATTATCATCTCATTAGCATAACATGGGAGGAGCTTTGGTGAAGGATTCTGGAGAAGATGCATGCATAATAAGAGAAACTGTTGTATAAACGACATGCTATGGAACCTGTCTTGTAATCTGTTATGTAACCCCAACCTGTCACTCACCCCAGGGGGAAATGACAACCAATTTTGCAAGAAGAAAGGTTGGACAAACTAGGTTGGACAGGAGTTTATAAAAGGCAGGGTGTGCTCAGGCTCCGGGGTCATCTCCACTCCTGGAGACTGGCCTGTTTTTCTCTCTCTGGACTGTCTTTTCACTTTGTATCACGCTGTGATACAGATTCCTAGATTCCTTCTTCACCTTCACTTTGTATAGCCTCTTTCTTTTTCCAGGAATAATCTCTTTGTGTGGGATCCTTCTATGTCTGTTTTCACTGTCACTGCCTCCACTTGGTGCCAGCACTCATTCTTGGTACTGGAAACTGGGGGCCTAGGAAACATCTACATAGACCTAACAAATAGCACAACAACTCATGAGTAGTACAACCACAAAATATAACATGATGAGTTAAAAGAAAATAAATGGAAGGACATATTGCAATCATATTACTAAAATTTAGGATTTCCCAAGGCAATTAATTTTACATTTCTCATAGGCATTTATGCTTCTCAAATCTTTTTAATCCGTCTCTGCGGTCTGACAGTACAACTTATAAAGCTTTGCAGCATTTAGAATCAAGTTATTTTTTGCTTAAGGATAAATGTAATAGAAGTACAGTGATTTCTCCAGGTGGTATTTGTAATGGCAGCAACTGTTTCGTGTATAAGTATAGATAAAGCTACTCCAGAACTAAGAGCCTGATCCTGAGTGTCCAAGATGCCTATGAATTTTTAACAATTTTCTTTTTCTGTACGTGCTTTGTGGGCACAGTGCATCGATCCTTCTCACCCACAGTTGGACACAGTAGAGATTAACATATTTTCAGAAAATAGCTTAATAAAACTTTCACGTGTTACTTGTGTGACCCAGAATATGTTCCTGGGGATCAGAGTTCAGACTACAACTTAAAAATCATTCATTCTGATCAGGGATACATAAAAAGTTTGCATTTGATCTGAAAAATAAGGATTCAATATTGGTTGAAAGAAATATCTCCACACTCCAAGTCATCCTTCAAAGAGATGACAGATTATCTTTCTCCAAACATCACTATTTCAGAATAGCAGCACAGAGAAAATTAAAGTGAGACCCAAAATGTAACAAACTCAGGTTCCTCCATCTGAAAAGCGGCCTAAAAACAAATTACACAATATCACTGTGTGGGATTTCATACACACTTCTCATACCACTCTGAATCTATACAGTGGTGAACTTCCACAGATGTTTGGATTTGAACTATATTCTAAATAGAGTTCAAAAAGCGTCTGTGGATAAAAAGCCACAGTGAGACAGACAGCACATGTGGAAATAACACTATAGATATTGACGTTTTCCATTAAACATCACAATGTATGTAAAATCACTTTAAATGATGCACGAGGCAAAAAAGAGTTTATAACAGATGCTCAAACATGATGGGTGTCCAGATTAAGATCGTTGTTCCCCTTGAATGTGTAATTAGATAAAAGAAAGTCTCACTGAAGCTCGCGGTGGCTACCAGTTCCAGGAGAGTCTTCTATTTTGATGTGAAGGGAACATCATCACATGTCAAATATCTAACTGGTGCAGCCTCATTCATTGCTTTTTCAGTGCTATTATTCAATATTATCAGATTAGGAAAACAAGGTTATACATTTTAATTTATTTACGAATCCATATTTGTTAAACTCCAAGCCCATACTTCAAATTTCGACCCTATAAAGCAGTCCCCAATGTGGGTCAAAAAGATAGTGCTGTGATTTTAATCTTGAGCCACCACCAAGGGCAGAACTAGCTTCAGGCTCACTGTGAAGGATTCAGGGATGTTTCCCCACGCTTGCTAGCCCCTCTCTCTCACTGTCCTCTAATCCTGTGGCTCTGTGGCCCCATCCTTCTTGGTTTATCATTTGTTCCATTCAAATAAATCCAGACTCTCAGTTGGCACGCTGGGTGAAAAATAAAGTTCCCCCAAATTATTAATGGCTTACCATGCTGATCTTTCTTGCTGTATAAACAACCATTAAGTTTTTTTCCCTCTGAGATCATGTAAATAAAGGGCTCCAAAAGATAATTATTTTCAAATTTCTTTGAGATACAAAGAACCAAATTACTATGCCTGCAATCAAAGGAACACCATGACATATTATTGGGGTAAAATTTATAAAAGTGCAATTTCCCATTATATTTGTAATACACATTTCACTTAATGTAAGGATAAACAAACCTGACCCTACATTAGAGCCCAGCAAGTACTTGAAGTCAACAGAAAAAAGTTACCATTCTTGATATCTTTAGAAACTTGACATTCTTTAGTGCTAATCTTGGAATGTGCCCCCACTCCAAGATGCCCAGGTTATGATTATCTATACCCTTCCCATTGAAAATGATATAACTCTCCTAACTTTGGGGCTGCCCAGATTAAATAAATCTGTAAATTATTACAGCCTTTTGCAAGCAAGGTGAGCCACACATACCGTATCAACAGTTTAAGACTAGCAATATACAAAGAAAGCTTCTACATATTATTTCCTAAATTAAAAAATAAGGCTGTCATTCATTAGTTAAATCAGATTTTAGTTTTAATATCCACTAATTCCTTAGAAGAGATCACTATTCCCCCAAGTGGGGATCAGATGAGTACTGTGTGAATTTCTCTCAATTGTGTATTTCAATTTGAGAAAGTGTGGCCTCTCGTGTGTCATTATAAAGGGCACCTTTAATTCCCTTTCCAACATCTTCTTGATATTTACATTAGTAACATCGCACATAATTGTATTTTATAAAGCCCAAGACTCATTTAAATGCCAGAAAATTATGCCAGAGGGATTTCATTTACTACTGGCTGTGTAGGAGATAGAGTTATACAACCCCTATTAATGCTAATGGAAGTTCATGAATAAATCCTCAAGAAAACAGGCAAAAACTGTATCCCATGAATGACATGAAATGAAGACAATAGTCTTGCTAAAGCAAAATTAAATGGCGGTTAGATTTTCTGAGCTAATATTTCATAAAAGTGGAAGTCACTTGCACTTAAAATCATTTAAGAATAAGCTTCTTTAGTGAGAATCCACACACCTCCTAGGCAACCTAACTCAGAGAACTACATAAATGACCATTTTTATTATTGACTTATAATTTTTCCAAGATTTCATGACTATGAGCCATTTATATAACATTCTAGTTCCTTGTCATGTCATTAAATGGCTATTTTGATAACAAAATACATTTTTAGAAATAAATCACCATGACATCATGTAACTGTAGTTTTAGTACTACATATTAGAAAGTAATGTCTCTTTGTGAAATTTCACAGATAGTATAAGAACAATAGAATATGGTTTTATATGGTTTTGGCAACAGATGCAATTAAGTATTAAATATGGTAGCAACCATTTAAACTAAAAGATGATTATAAATATTAGTTAAACGAGTCTCATCAAATTCTTAAAATGTTAACATTATAGGGCGGCGCCTGTGGCTCAGTCGGTAAGGCGCAGGCCCCATATACCGAGGGTGGCCGGTTCAGACCCAGCCCTGGCCAAACTGCAACCAAAAAATAGCCGGGCGTTGTGGTGGGCGCCTGTAGTCCCAGCTACTCGGGAGGCTGAGGCAAGAGAATCGCTTAAGCCCAGGAGTTGGAGGTTGCTGTGAGCTGTGTGAGGCCACAGCACTCTACCGAGGGCCATAAAGTGAGACTCTGTCTCTACAAAAAAAAAAAAAAAAGCACCAAAAAGAAAAAAAAAGTTAACATTATAAACTGTTAATATTAAACTTTTTATTTTGGATGATTCTTCTATTTATGCTTTTTTCAATGTAGAACTAAATTGTTTTCATGGAACAACTGATACATTGTCCATAACTCATTTTAATGCTTCATTATTTTAACAGAATAGTTTTTATATATGGAAGTATACATTCACTTACTATCAAACGTCTATATATTAATGTAATCATATTGTGGCAAGGTTGGTTCTATATAAATTTATGTAGCCTTTCATGGAATTCTAGTCTCTATGTCAATAAGAAGAGTGACATTTGGACATAGAATACCTTTTACTAAAACATTTTTGAGTCGTTTAATTTCTCCCCATAGTATATAATTTAGTATATAATATAACTTAAGACAATATGTAGATTATCTATTTTCCCACTCAATTTGCTGTGATGTAGAACCACCATTCACAGAATGCTTGTACTTAAAGCTCAAAATGTGATGCCTCCAAGTCATCTTGCAGCCCAACTTTCCACAGCCAGCTGGGTGACTGGTTACGACAAGTTTGAGGGAAATGGATAGGTCTGTTACACAAATGGTGATTGTTAAAATGCATATTACTTGATATCGCTTAATATACAGAAAAGAGTGTGGGATTTAGATAACTTTGGATCTTATATTTGGGACTTAGTAGCTGTGTCACCTTAAGCAAGTTATTTATATTTGCTGGACTTCAGATTCCTTATCTTCTATACTGGATGAATAATAACTTCCGTATATGGTGCTTACCTGTAGAGATTACTTATTAAAATCCTTCATCATAATAGGTAACCAATACGTAACAATTATTATTCAACCCTGTGTTCACTGTACTAGGAATTTATAACTGATGGATAGTTTTAACTTTTCTAATGAGATCAATATATCGCAAATTAAAATTCGTCCCATTTAAATCTATTAAGTTTTAAAATATTTCTATGTTTATTTGCCCCATCTGAACTACGTCTGACATGTAAGAAATCATCAGTACTTGATTGGCCATCATCACACAAGGCAATCAACCCCTTTCTCTTTACTATTATGTGAATCTGATTTCCCTTCCCAGTTTTGAATGACACCGCAGATAGCATGAGAAATAGCAATTTATCCTGAAACTCTCTAGTGACCACACTTGGCATGATCAAATTAAGTACTCATTACCCCCACGCTGTTGAAACAAATGTTTATCAGGAGCATAGTGGGAGAAAAAAAAAATAGTGAGATCAACTTTCTATTGCTTCAAACTGTATCCTCCTGCCTCTTGCCCCAAGGGGGAGTAAACCCCTATTCTGGAAACTAAGACACCAAATCCGTTCATAGTCTAGGTATGCTTGTTTGGGGTGAGTTAGGGTAGACAGTTACTGCACTTGACCTTTGGCTTAACCACTGTAGGGCTGCACCAGTAGTTCTTTCAAGGGGATAAACAAGTATATCAGGTTTGGTGTTAGTACCATTAAACAGAATATACAAAGCTCTATGCAGAAAAATGTGACCTCACACAAGATCATTGTCAATAATGACTATCCATGCACACGAATCCATATCCCTATAGATCTTAAATCAGCATTCTTAATTGCCTTTTCATTTTAAGTCCATTTCATTATAAATAGAGGGTCTTTTTGAGGTTAGTGTTGGGTCAACTGTTTTGTGAAGCCATGTATGGAATCCTGAAATACCCGAAGTAAATAAATAGTAATACATATGACATTTTTCTACAAATTCACTCTGGAGAGGGTGCTTTACAAACCAAATTTTCCAGCTTTCTCATGAGCCTTATTTTCCTTTTTTTCCCCAAGGAGAGATAAACACAATATTAAGCACTCCCCCCATGCTCACTTTGATATAGAAAACAGTCAGCTGTAATTTACCCCCCCCCGCCCCGTTTTTTAATGTCTCCAAGAAAAAAGAAAAAGTTGGCTGGTTTAGCCTAGTCCCAGCTTTTATCAAAGAGAAAAAAAAAGTATGCTCTAAAAAGTGCACATAGGTGCTGTATAGGCTGAATGCTGATAAGATTCTGGCTGTGTCTTCTAAGTATCGGACCTAATGTCTTGAGTTCACAGAAATCTATAATATCCCAAAACTGGTTTTTAGATTCATCAGAATAGGCATGTCTTCTTTACTGTGAATGTTTTAATGCAAAAAGGAATATAATTAAATGTGCTTTTTTGCCCACACAGATCATTATTGCTAATACATATATATAGCCTGGAAGCTCATTCCAGAGCCTACAAGCAAAGTTGTGTAAGGGGGAACAGCTGTTTTGTGTGAGAGCAGAGCAATGGATGGTGGCAATGGTGAAATGCACAAGTGTTAGGCCAGGAGTGCAGGAAGTAACAAGTGTTAGCAATGGTAAGTAAGTAATGATTTGCTAAGTGGTAATTTTTCAGTTTAGTGTTCATTTGTGCAATGATGCATTCTTGACATAACTTTATATTGCTATTTTGTTTACTTTATGTTATAAGAATAATGCATGTGTTATATAATAAAAATCAGTCACTGCTAGAAGGATAGTCTCTCATATAAAAGAACCTTTAAGCAGTCTGCTTTTAGGTCTCAATTATTTTAATACGTACAAATGCTATAGATGCAAACATAATAATAGATGCAAACATCTATTTATTAACATTTCCATATTAAACACGATCGATCCCTGTCTCAAAAGCTAACCTTTACCCACTTACACTGCCATCCTTTCCTTTTACTCTTCCAAATCTTTGCTGACAATATATATAATTTTTATTTTTATTCTATCCATTTTCTTATATACGTGCGCAGCATACTTACACTTCTCTTTCCGTACTCACATAGTTTTAAAGAGCATGTCTTAGCTTTTAAAGGAAGGGAAAGGGAAGAAGCACCCTGGCTTCATCTATTTTAAGTGCACGTTATTAATATACTTGCTTATTTCTTGCCTGGCTGCTCTTTTAATAGCCACCTTCAACTTATGCCTAAGGACCTCTGCATACTTAGTCATCTATTTGGTATAAAAAGCACATTTGAAAGACATTTCTGGAAGTGCAAAGAATTCCTATTTTAATTTGTACGAATTGTCGCAGTTATCAAGTTGGGATTGTCTTATCGTTCATCCTGCTGTTAGGGCCTCTGTTCCTTGGATCCCTGCATCCCTAAAAACTACGCTAAGTTATAATACTTGTATCTCCGTAGTAAATTTGGCAGAAAATATCAGAGTGAACTATCCGAGCCTTTAATGTCGAGCTTGGGTTTGTTTGACTATCATGCTCGGCGTTGGCTGATATCCCTCTGAGTGCTCTGTCTCTTTATCTTGCCCTCTGTATTCCATATTCTTCTTATGATGTCTGGTTGCTTCTGGTTGTTCATTCATGTTTATCAATTACGGACTCAATTACAATATTTATTGGTGAGTTGGGCAATTTCTCCAGCTATGTGTTTTATAGCTATCGAGATTTTACTTTTTAATATCCTCCACTTAGAAACTCAGTAACTCTTAGATCCCTTTCTTACATCAATACATGTGGTTCGTGGCGTGCTCTTTGTCATTGTAATGTTTCTTTGGAAACGTCCTATTGCTTCATAAAAGATTAGGCTATAGCTCCCTATTCATTTCCACTGAGACTATGTCCTGTGATCAATAACCCTCACTTTTTGCAGTGATTTCATGGGAGAGTCTTCAATGGCTTGCCACCAGCCAGCATCAATTTATTTCAAATTAGAAAATAGCCATTTTAGAAAATAAGGCATTAAACCTATCATGTCCATTTCAATAGTAAAGTAAAGAGGTCAGATCAGAAATGCAATTTTCTTTCCTATACCTAACTGAGGTATCTCTGGAATCTCCTGTACTACGTTAGTAAACATACACCAGCAAGGGCTATTGATTTGAGAAGAGCACATCATTGGTTACAGCAGTTTCCTTCGAGCATAGTGTCCGGAGGGAAGGAATAATTTTACAAGCGAAAAACCTGTTTTTTAAGAAAAGTATAGCATAACTGCTGAGTAGCCAATTGTCTTCCATTCAGAAGAAGTGGGAAACAGCTAGATGCTTAAGTAAGGGGCTTAAATAGTCTTAGTTCCTGGTAGCCTCAGGGGGTGTTATAATTACTCGGTTTGGAGTGCTCCAGGAGAGGACTACAGAATTTTATTCAGACTTGTTTCCAAAGTAATTTTTGGAGTTTAAAACTATAATAGCTCAATAAGTATTGTTCTCTCTGGGAATCATTCCAGTTCCACCTAAGCTTTCATGTAAGGATGAGATTAGGGAAAGATGGAATAAGATAATCCTTTTAAATCTTTCACTTGATTAAAAGCAGTTAAATTTATTCCAGAGGTAAATTATGGTGAAAGAAATTCTAAATAGACTTCTTTAATGTGTTTTTCTCCTGGGACCTCTGAAAACATTTTAGAATATTACATTTTGATATATATTAGGATGTATATGTATATATGCTGCTTCAATCTGTCTAATACGTTTTACTCCTTCTGGAAATGACATTTCAGTTTGACGAAGAAACATCTCCTCACTCCCAGTAATGTGGAGGGTCTGATCACAGGGTATCCTGATGGCTGGTCAAGATTACATAAGAAGCACCATGCCTTCACTCTGGAGAAGTATTCACCATCTATTCAGACCGAATCTTTCCCTGTGGTTTCTCTAAATCCTCTAGTTACAGATCCATACATATATGAGCACAAACATGTCATTCTGAGAGACTGAAGATGGCATTCAGAAGAATATACCTGAGGTTAGCAGTGAGCGTGCAGCCTGTAGGCTGCCTCTGAGACTCCGTGGTTCTCCGGGTCTCGGACTCGCTTTATGCCCTGGCTCATTCCTCAGCTTCCATTGCATGGATGATCCCACTATCTCACCACTAAATTAAATCCTAAATGTTCTTAAACTAGTATTGCTTCAAAATCTTCTGATAGGAAAATGTTACTGCAAAGGTTTCTCATATAAAAAGGCAGCTTCGTGAGAGAAAAAGTGCATGGTTTTAGAAGGTAGATAGCTAGACAATGATTTGAAAGCAGACTGCTATTGCGAATTACTATCTTAGGTTTGATTGTCTACTAAAAATATTAATGCTTATTTTAAAGAACAATACATCTCAAAATGCTTACAACTGAGGGATCCCAGAAACTTCACTGAGTACATATGTTCCAAGGCCTGTAGAAGCAAATAAGAAAAGCATAATTGTTACTATCAAAATAGTTACATTTATACGTCATGGGACTCAATGATTTTGATTAAAAAGTTCTGTGCAAAAGTAATTGAAAGACTTGACTTAAACGTGAGGCTATGGAACTAGAACTTTAATTCCATAGGATAAAGACTTTACTAGATAAATAATATTAAAGGTGCAAAGTGTCATAAGGATATGAAATTACTCTCTCTCTCTCTCTCTCGTTCTTTCTCTTGAGAAGAAAGAAAGACTATAAACTTTCAAAAGATGGAGAAAATGTACCAAGCACCAGCATCAGGGTATCCTTGAAATATTGAGTTTACCATTTACTCCTCTTGGGAAAAAAATGTAGCCTTCACTAGTGTGTGTGAAACTCATTCTACAAATCTATAGCAACACAGAACAAAGACACTGCATTCTTCAACTTGACTTTGCCTCAGAGTTCTCATTTTGTTTGTCAGGTAGAACACTATATCTAGTTCCCTAATTCCTGATTGTTGCCCAGTCCATTCCTTTGCCACAGCCTTGGGTATACTCTGAAGTCTCCTGGTCTGTGGGGTCCCTTCAGGCCCCCCGGGCTCTCTCTACGGCATTTCCTCTTCTGCACCACTGCTTGAGACAAGTGAAGTTTTGGGAAACCATTGCCCTGAGACCCTAAGATTTCCTCACAGTGATGTCGGTAAGTCCTCTTGTCATGGAAGCCCCTGACTTGCAGCCTTCTACAGACTCTGAGAATCTCTCCTTTATATTCCAGGGAAACCTCTTATCTAATGTAAATGTAGACTCTTATCCTTATAAGCCTACGTTTACAAAGGAGTGATTTTAGATTAAGGAAACAGCCTCCATGTGCCACAGGCTTCATACTTCTTAGAAGGCCTGTGAAAAAGGAACTATCATAATACATCCCTAGCATTGGAAATCTTATCATAGCAAATACTTATTTACTGTTAAATAAAAATTATGGGAGGTTGGGCGGCGCCTGTGGCTCAAGGAGTAGGGCACCAGTCCCATATGCCGGAGGTGGTGGGTTCAAACCCAGCCCCGGCCAAAAAAAAAAAAAAAATTATGGGAGGCCTCATTTTGGAGTGAGCTCCTACATTCCACCCTCAGACCACACCAACCAGATGAAGTTACACATGCTGGATGCCAACTAATCAAACTGAACTTCAACTGGGCCAGTTTTCCAAAAACCAGGAGACGTACAGCCACCAACCAGAAGCCCATCAACCTGCGCATGGTCAGTTCCCTCTATTCTAACCCTGTGAGAAAAAGACTAATCCAAATGCCCACCCATTTTTATCTCTTTGGTCATTTTCTACCTATCAAGCCCACCGCTTCTGCTTCTGTTACCAGATGGCCTTTTCTAAGCCTTTATATGAGATACTACCCAATTCATTACTTTGCTAATAAACGCTAATTAGATCTTTAAACTAAATTTGTTGAAATTTTTTAATGCTACTGTATGCCAAACATTAATCTAGGTGCTTAGATTCTAACAGGAGAGACAGATATTAAACCATTAAATAATAAATAAACAAATACAGCATATGGTACATTAAAAGGTGGTACATGCTATGACAAAAAAAAAAAGAATAGAGCAGGTTAAGAGAAGTGGACAGATGAATTCAATTTTAACTAGGGTAGCCATTCTAAACTCAAAGAAGCAAGCCAGGAGGTTATCTGAGGAAAGCAGATTGCATTCGGGGGACTTACCGCCAAAGAGTACGGGGTAGGAAATCTTTGATGTTTTGAGGAACACCAAATAACAATGATGAAACAATGAGGAAAAAGGAGACGGCAAGATAAGACAGGTGCTGTGGGGTAAGGAAGAGTGTTTGGGCTTTCCCACCCACAGGAAGGAGCCTTGTGCTCCCAGATAGCCATAACAGTGTGCAGTGAAGTCACGTTTACCTAAGTGCTGCCTGCCATGTGGCCACTTTTGTTCCCCATGGTGTAGAGGCACACAGGACTTTTGTCCTGTGTAGACTGTGGATCATAGACTGTGATATGTAACTTAGTTGCCCGGTGCCAGGAGCTAGGGTGGACCTCCCACGTAACTTAGCTCACCAGCGGTCTGTGAGCTGATTAAAGCAAGTTACACTTTCCTGCTGTGTCTGTATTTGTCTTTGGCCCCTTCTAAAGCACAATGCTTGCATGAAGGTACTAAAGATAAAATCATGAAGAACTTCGAAGGCCGTTATTGTGAGGACTCGGTATTTACTTTATGTGAGATGGAGCCACTGAGGGTGTAGAGCACCTCTTAAATCCTGTAAAAACACATGGGCAACATAGTGACCTCCCAATTTATGCAGTTGTCTGTTTCTGAAGAGAACAAAAGAATATAAGAAAAGTATTTTTAAAGTTAACTTAAAATTCAAAGAAACCCTAAGGATGATGTAGTACCAAATCTCTCGATTCTAAACATAGGAAGGTAATAGCACTTCTGAGCTGCTTGAGAGGCAGCTACATACATGTTGTCTCCAGATGGGATTTTCAAAAGGCTCCAGTGCAGGCTGAGCCCATCTGCCAAACAGCAGCAGAGTCCTGCAGTTCTGTATGGATTCCCCTTTAACACTGGAATCAGCTGACAGCTACAGATGAGACGGGCAATAGGCCAGCTTCTTTTTGTTGACTAAAATTTATTATACAAAACCTTACTTTATGTATTGCATTCGGGAGTGCTGTGTACAGGACCATCAAAATGGTAAGATGTCAACCTCCAAAGAGTCATAAATATATAGACTATTTATAGCTATATGACTCAGGTGACAATCTAGAAATCCCACTCGGTCTATACATCTTTATTTCTAGGTAAGAGAAATGAGAAATAGCTATTTAATTAAAATAAAGAATTATGATTAGTGATTAATATTCATTGCTTTGTAGTATATCTGTAGTCTTGTGAAATGCATAGAAAATTTTATTGCCTAACTGAAATAGTTTTATGTAACTTATATTTCTGCAGTTTCTCAAGAAACCAAAGTATAATTTTGTTATTGCTGCCATTATTTCATTCCTAAAACTAAAAAGTTGAGATATAAAGGTGCCATTTTTTTCTAGAACTCATTTTAGCAGTTTTTGAAATATTGCTATCTAAGGGTTTAAATTATCTAATCTCCAAATAAATTGTAATGCCCTCAAAATAAACTCTTAGTAATTGTTTATGTTACCTAGAGAAATTGTACAAAGTCTGGAACATGGATGTTGGGTATATTTAAGTGTGATTTTAATATTCATACTTAGATTTTGGAGAGATGTAAACATTAATTGCTTTTTCTTAGTATATTGTCATTTCTTAGAGATACCATAAATTTGAGAAATTCACAACAGATATAGAAAGTTCTCTTTCACAATGGATCTTTAATGCTAAACAAGGGAGGTAGGCTATCATCTTAGAGGACAAATTTTCAAAAGAAAAAAAGAAAAGCTAGTAATAACTAAAATGTTCTGAGATTTTTTTTTTAAAGAAATCAGAAAAATTGCTTAGAAATCTGTTGAAGAAGTATTCTAGATGCAAAGGCAAAAAACAAGTTAGAAAAAACAGAGACAGGCACACAAATAGAAAGTACAAAGCAATCCCATTTTTTTGATAAATGTCTAGAAATTGTAAATTACCATCTTTTCATGGCAAAATTGACAAGAGTTTCCATATGAATAACAATTTAAGGTATTCATCTTTTATGATGTAACCCAAAAGAGTAAAAATGAGTTTCATTTTGGCTTTAAAAACACAATTTCTGAATCTACTTAAATTATTTATGTTTTGCGAAGATTTCCAAATTCAAAAAGTTGGCAAATATGTAACCGTTCTCCTCTAAACTTGTTGGCAAGCTGGCATCTTACTTAACTCCCTCTGTTCCTCTATTCACTCCTTTTTCTTTTATTTTCTTTACTTTCATGGAAAGTTATGAAGCTCAAGAAACTTGGTGGTCCAGGTCACAGAGGAGAAGTGAGAAGGACCAATCCAAGAGCAAGGTAAGACACAGTTTAGAAGAGAAAGGAACCAATGATCTCAGGCAGTTGCAGCTCCTAGCTAACTCTTCCCAGAACACACACAGACAAGGCTTCAGATAGTGTGTAAGGCTTCAGATAATGTCACCCTCAGCATTTGAGCCGTCTCAACACACCCTGAGTAGAACAAAGAGGGATTTATCCTTGCCAAGCCCTGCACAGAGCTTACACAGTCATGAAATATTAGATATTGTTAAGCCATTAAGTTTTGGGGAAGTTCTTATGCAACATTAGACAACTGGAAAACATGTGACCAGCGATATGAATGGCTGTGGATTTTGCTTCAGATATGAGGAAGGCCAGAGGACAACTGGAAAGCATCTGTAAGTGCTTAAAGACAAAGAAAATTTTCTACCCAGAATCTTCCGTCTAGAGAAAACACCCTTCAAGAGTTATGATACACACTGAGATATCATTTGACCTAATTAGAACAGCTATTATCAAAATGACAAAAAAATTAATAAATATTGGTGTAGATATGGAGAGGGGAACATTTATACATTAATGATAGGAATTTAAGTTAGTACAGCAATTAAGGAAAACAATGTTCCTCAAAAAATTTAAATGGAACTAGTATATGATGCAGCAACACTACTACTGGATATATATCCAAAGACAATGAAATCGGTATGCCAGAAAGTTAACTGCATCCCATGTTTATTTATTTCAGGGCTATTCATGATACCCAACCTAAAGAATCAACCTAAATAACTATCAAAAGATGAATGGATAAAGAAAATGTTGTATGTATACATACATAATGTATACAGGTGTAAAATATTACTCAGCCATAAAAAGAACGAAATCCTGTCATGTCCAACAATATGGATAAACCTGAAGGACGTTAAGTGAAACAAGCCAGGCTCAGAAGGGCAAATAGTGAAGGGTCTCGTGTGGAATCTAAGAAGTTGACCTCAGAGTGGTGCAGAGTAGAATAGTTTTTACCAGGGACTGGTGAGGGGAGAAAAAATAGAAAGAGATTGCCAACAGTTACAAGTTACAGCTGGATTGAAGGAATAAATTCTGATAATCTGTGGCACAGTGGAATGATTACGGTTAACATTACTGTATCACATATTTCAGAACAGCCAGAAGAGAGGATTTTGAATGTTCTCAACCCAAAGAATGAGGTGACGAATATACTACATACTCTGATTTTATTATTACACAATGAAGGCATGTATTAAAACAACACGCTGTCCACCATAACTATGTAGAATTACAAAAAGAATGATAACGTTATAAAGGCATAGTTAGAGAAGAGATAATCAATTCTATTCCCAGCAGAACTGTAATGCTAGAAAGGGTAAATTTAGGTTTTTACATGGTTATAGAAACTCTTATCCTCAGAAACAAATAAAAATCATTTAAAAATTAAATAAATTGACCTGTACAAATTAAAAATTATAACCTTTTTCTCATGGAATATATATTACGTATGTATATATGTGTGTGCGTATGTGTGTATATATGTGTGTATAGATATATATGTGATGCCTTTGATAACTCTGCTATAAAGGTGATGAAACTGAAGTGCTTGTGCCGTAGAATTGCAAGAGTTTCTGTTTTTCATGAATAGTCATAATATTACCCATAAAAAGACTGTGGAAATTAAAGGTTTATAATGTAATCATTTAATTGAAATGATCAACCAGGTAAAAAATTAATAAATTAATTAAAATATATTTTTAAAAATTAATGCAAATTAAGTGAAGAATGAGAGCAAAGAAACAAAAACCAGACTCAACAAACAGACCAAAAATGATAAATAATATTTTAGACCTCAGGCATACCAGTAATATATCAATATGAATAAATCATTGCCCTATTTAAAAGCAGAGGTTGGCAGCATGGATAAAAGGCAAGCATCAATTCTAGGTTGCTGTCATTAACTTTAAACATAAAATGCCAGGCAAAACAAAAGTAGATATGAGATAGATGGAGATACTGATAGACAATCAATTCTTAGTATTTGCAGATTTTTGTATTTGCGAATTTGCCTACTCAGTACATTAGTTTTTAACCTGTAAATCAATACTTGTACCACACAAGTCAATACTTGCAATGCTTTTGTGATGATTAGCAAATGTACAGAGCAGCAAAAATTTTGAGTTCCTTGATGCATATATTCCTAGCTGAGGTCAAAACAAGGTGACTCTCTGCCTTGTCCTCTAAGGTCTCTCGTATTATAAGCAAGTGTTTCTTTTTGTGGCCTACTAAGTGCCATATTTTCTGCATTTCTGTGCTTTTGTAGGCATTTTTTTTCCGTTTAAAATATCTGCTAAATATAGTGTTCAAACTCTGTCTACTTTACAGGAAGTCTGTAATGCACCTGAAAGAGAAAATTGTATGCTGAATAAGCTTCATTTGGTCATGAGGTATAATGCTGTGGGTCAAATGCAGTGTTAGGGAATCGATAATATATGCTTGATAGTATTTTTAATAATTTCAGTGTTAATTTAATTAAAATTAGTTAAATGTCAATGCAGAGTGTCTTTAACATAAACATACATAAAAGAAGGCTATGTATTGACAGGCGGATGACGGTGTTGTGACCAGAAGCTCTCCCTGTCTTTCCCCTAGAAATAATGGTGCAATATTCACTAATTCAATTAGTGTACATGGCAACTTTGTAAAGCACATACAGTGTATGTGTTTTATCACATACAGTGATAGTGAGAATTCACTGTATCTAGAAAACAGTGTTGAAGAGGAATTAATTGAGAATGATAATATCAGGCATGGCTCATTTTACAATGAAGGAAATTTCTAAAGGAGTACTGAAGTATTACTTTAAGATGCTTGCCAACAAAGTAGAGTAAACCCAAACAGATGAAAAATAAGACATAGTAAAAGTTATAATATAAAGGAATGAAAGAGAAAGAGATATATTTACAAAATACAAAATCTGATTTCTGAGCAAATGTATAAAATTGATGAAGGGCACAGAAAGAAAACAGAAATTATCAATATCAAAATATTGGTTATCACTCTGAAGCTCCACATATTACAACAGCAAAGAATGTCATGAACAACTTGAAGGCCACACATTTGATAACTTAGATAAAATGGACAAATTCCTTGGAAAATACTTACAACTTTCCAAAATTGACACAAATTCACCTTTAGATATAGACACTCTCAATCTAAATTCCCATAGACTTTTTTTTTTTTTTTTGATACAGAGTCTCACTATGTTGCCCTCAGTAGAGAGCTGTGACATCACAGCTCACAGCAACCTCAAACTCTTGGGCTCAAGTGATTCTCTTGCCTCAGCCTCTCAAGTAGCTGGGACTACAGGCACCCACCACAACGCCCAGCTATTTTGTTGTTGTTGTTGTTGTTGTAGTTGTCATTGTTGTTTTAGCTGGCCCAGGCCAGGTTGGAACCCTCCAGCCTGGGTGTATGTGGCCAGAGCTCTACCCATCGAGCTAAAGGCACTGCCCCCATAGAGTTTTTATATAGTATGTTACAAACTGAGGTAACATGTTTGGAGAAACACAAACAATGTAGAAAAGTCAAAGCAATCTCGTAAGAGAGAATACAGAGGATTTATACTATATGACTTCAAGACTCACACTATGCTTATGGTAATCAAGAGATGTGATCTTTGTTAAAAAAATATACCAATATAGACAGATGGACAGAGTCCAGAAATACACCCATATGAAAAGGTCAATAATATCTTTTCAACCAATATGCATATCCATATAAAAAACAAAGGAAGAAATCTTTGCAACCTTGTGACAGGTATGGAATCTTAGAACACAAAACCACAAACCACGAAAGAAAAATTGATAAGTTTAACTTAATCAAAAGTTCAACTCTTACCCTGAGGAAGATAGTAGTAAGAGAATTTAGAATTCACACAATGATGTGTAAAAAGTATTTGTAATACACCCACCAGAGAAAGGACCTTGTTCTTCAAGATATTACAATTCAATAATAAAAATAACTTAATAATTGGATAAGATATAAGAACATGCAATTCACAAAAGATAATATATGAATATCTAGCAAGTGCATGAATAGGTTCTCAATATAATTTATGTACAAAATAAAACAGTGGTGAGATACCACTGTGTACTCAATCAAATGGGTAGCATTTTAAAAACTGGTAATACTGACTGTTGAAGATATGGAAGATTACATTGCTGATGGGAATGTAAAATGGTATAGCGTCTTTGACATGGTAGCTTTTTCTTTATGTAGTAATCCAACATGTACGCTCCTCACTAATTATCAAACAATTATAAAAAATAGACATGTTTATGTAAGCCTTGCATTGTAAAAAAACCAAATGCCTTTCAAGAGGCGAATGGCTAAATCCAAATGTACACTCATTTAAAGAGGTAGTAAGTACTCAGAATAGAAGCAATGGACCAAAAATGTATTCAAACATGAATAAATCTCAAACTTGTTATAATTAGTAAAAAAATTCAGACACAAAGAGTATATATTCTATGCGAATTCTATACACACACACACACGTGTGTGTGGGTATATATATATATGTATATATATATATATAATTCTGGAAGACACAAAATCAAATCTTAGGAGATAAAATGTACTTTAGTCTTTGCCTAGAACTCAGGACAACTGGACTGATGGATTTCAAAGAGCCATGAAGAATTTGGGGGTGGGAATGATAGAAATGTTTATTATCCAGATTATATGTTGATTACATAGATGTGTATATCTATAAAATTAGCTTTAGTTTATTAATTATAAATTATATAAATAAGTTTATTTAAAATGTATGCATAAGCAACAAACAATGTAATATTAATTGTCCTTAATGAGAAAGAAAATTCACACGTGCAACACGGATTAACCTTGAGGACATTCTACTAAATGTAGTAATGAAACCACAAAAAGATAAATATTGCATGGTTTCCCTAAGAATAGGGTAGTTAGAGTAGTAATAATGACAGACAGTAGAGTGCTGGTTGTCGACTGGAGGAAGGAGGGAACAGAGAATTACATGTATTGTTGAATGGTAAAGTTTCAGTTTTACAAGATGAAGTGTTCTAGAAATGGATAGTGGCAATGGTAGCACAGCATTATGAATGTACTTTACACCACTGAACAGACGCTTAAAAGTGGTTCAGATGGTAAAGCTTATGGTACCCTGTTTTCCCGAAAATAAGACAGTGTCTTATTTTAAGGTGTGCTCCCAAAGATGCGCTAGGTCTTATTTTCAGGGGACGTCTTATCTTTCCTGTAAGTAGGTCTTATTTTCGGAGGATGTCTTATTTTCGGGAAAACAGGGTATAAGTATTTTGCCACAATAAAAAGCAGTTGAAAACCATTGCATACAGTGACTGGCACAGGAATAAAGTTACTACACTTGAATATTCATAATGAGCATGACTGCATTTCAGAGTACATTTCCTGCGGTAGCGCATTTTCATTCTGTGCATTGTGAGAAGGTCATTCTCTGCCTACAATTTTACCCTTCTGATTATTAACTATCTAATTTATGAATTCACACATCCCAAGTTTTTCTTATCAGCTACCCACACACTCCCTTTGCCAGGCAACCGGGAACACATTTGACCCTAGACATTTTTACCTATGACATCAATTTTGTTATGACATCAGATCAACTGTAGTAGGTGGAAATAATATTTCTGAAAGTTGTGTTTGTTTGCAATGGCTTACAATTGCTTAACAGCACAGGGACCTGATTGTGAACCTCATAAGCATATTCTACCAAACCCAAACCAAATTATCTTCAACTTACCTTCTTCTTTGTTAGAGTAACCTTTTGACACCTCTAGACAGAAGGGCAATTAAAATAGAGGGGATATCATGGAGAGGAATAAAAGAAATCTTAGTCACTCATTAAATATCCTAAATTTACGATATTTGTTTTTAAAATATTCCTGAACACGTTAACGTATTTCTGCTGTTTGTCAAAATACTTTTAGAAGGGTCCTGGCGTGAGAAGGAATTTAAAGCCTAAGCTTCTTAAATCATATTCCCTCACCACAATCCACTTCTGACCTTGCAAAACTAGACAAGTACTCCTTTAAGATGTCAGGTAAAGAAAGCAAAATGCCTTGGAATTCAAGAGGGGCAATAAAAATAACAACAGCAACTATGGCAGATGATAAAGCAGAGGCCCTTCTCCACATAGGACACAGGGCTGTGTGTTCTCTGGCCAGTGAAAAGAATGGAGTCCTATATTTATAAAGTTTGACCTGTCCACTAATTTGGAAAGTCTCAAGTTAGGTTTAGGCTGACTTAAAATGTACCCCATATCATACTCGGATTTATTGCAACATATTTATACACACAAAGTAAGAAATGAAGTGCACTTATTCCCTTTATTCATGCTAATCAATACTGGGAAAAGGCACCCGCCCCCTTACTTTGTTAAACAATATAGAGAATAAATACGTTTAATTCAGCCGCTTGCTCTAAGAAATACCTTCTGGAAATTAAGACTGTGAACCAATTTAACTGCTTATTTATTATCAAAACCTACTTATTACAAATTTTCTAAAGATCTGTTCCAAAGTTAGTATATCATAAACTTTGCTCGGTGTAAAGTAATTTCCCACTTTGTAAGTCCTGCTGAAAGACCACCCAGTACAAATTCTGATAACCTCCCTGATATTCCCTTCTAAGACTGTCAAGGTGGTGTTTTCCCTTCCTGAAATAAAACTAATAAACATGATTTTGCTTAATCAATAGATTTTACTGATAGGCTTTTGGGGAGTTGACAGTGGATATAGAGAAAAACTGGGAACTAGAAAGCACCTATACGAAGTCAAATGTTAACCAGGTGTCTTTCTCATTGGTATGTTTTTTTCTATACTCTCTTGAGAAACGAGCTCAAGCCAAAGGTTTGGCCTGCGTGGAGCCCACCTGTAGTGTAGTAAGTAGTACTACTCAAAGTTGAGATCAGGACAGAAAAAAATAACAAGTGTGAATTTTGCATTGTTGTTAAATCCAAAATTGCACCAGACGCTCTTAAGGATGTTAGCCAATGCTTCCTGTGGCACTTCATGTTGAATATTAGTAATCAAGATACGAGACAAAGTAACAATGTTCCCCCATTTTCCATTGTTGGTTAGCTCCATGAAGCTTGTTTTAACTGTGTTTCAGTTTCCTCATCTGTAAAATCACAATATCTCTACATTCTAATTATGCTGAAAAGATAGTAAACTTAGTACATCTCAAATAGTTATAAAGGAATACCTGAGGCTGGATAATTTATTCAGCTCACAATTCTGCAGGTCATACAAAAAGCACAATGTCAGAATCTGCATCAGGTGAGGGCCTGGGGCTGCTTCCATTCATGCAGAGGGCAAAGGGGAGCCAGTGATATGCAGAGATCACACTGTAAGTGAGAAAGCAAGAGAGAGCAGGAGGAGAGGTGCCAAGCCCTTTGTAACACTATCTCTGGTGTTAATTATTAATAACAGAGTGCAAACTCACTAACCCTGCTGATCCCTGAACAGGGCCTTAATAAGGATTAAGGTCCACCTCCCTGACCTATGCAAGGCTCCTTCAGCCCCATCTCCACCACTGATGTTCGCATTTCAACCTGAGATTTGGAGTAGACAAACATCCAAACTATACCATAGGATGAGACATAATTACAGTTTTACAATCCTATTCAATTCTTTCAGAAACATTCAAAGGGAGTTTATATTAAAACTGAATTATTGTTAAAAACTAATGCATCTTACATCCAAGCAATTGACGAATATATTTTATGTTATGATGAATGATGACTTCAATAGATACAGGAAAAAATAACTTAGTTATTTTAATTAAACATTGGATTTTCAGAACTGAAAGAAATCGTTTTTTGTCAGGTTATTTGTAAACCAAAAAGATAGAATTCATAACCTGAAATTAGATAAAGGTCAAGCAGAAAATGAATCAGTTCATAAATACTAATTAGTGTTTTGCCAGTGATTGCATGAGAACATTTATGGATGTAAAATTCAATAATAGAGATCAAAAATGGAAAGTGTGGGTAGATTTAATAATTTATTCCTCCCACACTAATCAGGATTTCTGACTATTTCATCTCTCAAACACTATTAAATAGATTTTTCTTTCTATCTCTTCTTCTTCCCTTGTTTCCTTTGTGAACAGGACTGTTGATACAAATTTTAATGAATGTATATTAATAACTAAGCAGGAAATCATCATAATTGAGAAGGGATGATATTTTAAATTAAGCTAAGAAGATTTGTACTTGTTTATACACTGCACTTTAATATTTTGTGTCAATGAAATATTTTATTCCAGAAAACAATGGGTCCTCCAAAAATAGTCTGTCTGTTAGATTAATTGTTTCCCTAGGTCTTGTTTTCAGCATGAAAATTGCATTTGAACTGAAGGTTATTTGCATATATGCTTTTAAAAACTGAGATAATGATAACAGTTAGAGCATTTAGGATAATTAACTTTTTTAAAAAATATTTCCTTTGTATGTTCCACTGTGCTGACATCAATCTTATGATAAATAAATACAGCAAGTGGCTTGGTGCCCGTACCACAGTGGTTATGGTGCCGGCCACATGCACCAAGGGTGGCGGTTTCAAACCCAGCTCGGGACAGCTAAACAACAATGACAACTGCAGCAACAAAAAATAGCCGGGCTTTGTGGTGGGCTCCTGTAGTCCCAGCTACCTGGGAAGCTGACAGCAGGAATCAATAAAGCCCAAGAGTTGGAGGTTGCTTTGAACTGTGACGCCACAGCACTCTACCAAGGGCAACATAGTGAGACTCTGTCTCAAAAAAAAATGAAGCAAAATAAAATAAATAAATAAATAAAGCAAGTACATACAAGAAGCGTAATATGCATAAGCTTCTTTCCTGCAATGGATAATAGAAATTGAGATCTCAGAGGGACTGTGCCCCATTATAAAGGTTAAAGATTCTCTGGGGGAAAAACAGAAGGCCAAAAATGATTTTCTGATTTTTCCCTTCCAGGAGCACTTGACTTAGAAAAAGAATAATGTTAATCCAAGTTTATTTTAAAACAACAGCAACAGCAACAAATTTATCAGATTATACACAGGGTTCCCATGTACAACCTCACCCACACACAGTTTCTCTATTATTAACATCTTACATAATTATGATACACTTTTTACAATTAATTAAGAAATGTTAACACATTATTATCAACTGAAGTCCTTGTTTCACATTGACATTCACTCTTGTGTTATGCTGTTGTATAAGTTTTGAGAAATGACAAATATATGGGATCACGTGTCTGCTGTTCCAACATTACACAGAATAGTTCCACTCTTGTAATAATCTCGTGTTTCAACTATTCATCTCCTACGCCTTCCAATCATTCCTGGCAATCACTAATCTTTATGTAACAAACTTACTATATGTAGTTTAGATTTTTCACATTATTAGAACCCTCTGACACGTGCCCTTTTCAGACTGGCTTCTCTTAGCAATATGATTTTAATTTCCTCCGTTTTTTTTTTGAAGCTTGATAGCTAATGTATTTTTATTGTTCAATCATACTGTTTGTATGAAGGCACCACCGTCTTTATTCATTCACCTAGTGAGAGACATTTTGGTTATTTCCAGTTTGGGAAAACATGAATAAAACTGCTATAAATATGAGAGTGCCTGTTTTTGTGAGGAAGTAGTCTTCAGATTAATCAAATGGATTGCATGGTGATAAAATAGTAGGGATACATTCTGAGAAATGTTTCATTAGGCAATTTTGTCATGCCAATGTCATGCTGACACAAACCTAAATGATATTGCCTATTATGAACTACGTCTATTGTTCCTACGCTGCAAACCTGGACAGCGTGTCACTGTACTGAATACTGCAGGCCTTGCAACACAATGGTATTTGTGCATCTAAACATATGTCCATATGTGAAAAGCACAGTCAATATTTGGTATTTGCAATTTTGTGGGACATCCATCATTTAGGAGCCTATTATTGCTACATTTCCAATAATGTTTTAATTTCCCTTTGTGTCTATTAATCCCACTTGTGTGTATAGCTTTAGTTTCCTAACCTTCAAAATACTATCTAATTAATAAGCAACCTCCATAAAATATTAAACCACATTTGAATATGTTCAAATTCTGTCTACCATATAGTCTTCTATAAATTAAGTCACTATAATACCTTTGGATTTTCCATTAAAAATATTTTATGAAAATATGGATTGATTAATTTTCCCTCCACTTGAATTATCTCAATATGCTTTACAGACAAATGTAGCTTAATTCTTTTAATATTGACCAAGAGATGAACCATTGTAGTTTATGTTTTCTTTTTATAAAACAGAACAATCTTGTCATTAACATAGAATATAGGATCTATAATTCAACACCATGTATAACTGTATAAATATAAAAACCAAATTACTGAGATGTATAATAACAACTAGAAAGCCTATTTTAAAAAATTAACAATTAGGGGTGGCACCTGTGGCTCAGTGAGTAGGGCGCTGGCTCCATATACCAATGGTAGCAGGTTCAAACCTAGCCCTGGTCAAACCGCAACAACAAAAAAAATAGCCGGGCATTGTGCTGGGCACCTGTTGTCACAGCTAATCTGGAGGCTGAGGCAAGAGCATTGCCTAAGCCTAAGAGCTGGAGGTTGCTGTGAGCTGTGATGCCATAGCACTCTACTGGGGGTGACAAAGTGAGACTTTGTCTCAAAAAAAAAAAAATTAACAATTAGTAAAAAGGAAAATATTTCTATATTTTATGTGGGAGAAAATTTGATGGCAACATTTACAGTGAAAGCAGTGTCAGTTTTAGAGTTTAAGAAAAAGTCTATTGAAAATGATCTTGTTCTTATTAGTGAACTAGCATTTCTGTATGCCAACAGCAAGTTATGTGGAAAAGAAACCTAGAAATCAGTAACATTTACAACACTTAACAAAATATGTAATACCTTGCAATAAACAAGTAAAAGATCACAACAATGAAAATCATAAAATATTGATAAAACAAACTGAAGAGAACCTTCATTAAAGGTAGAGATAACTCATCTTCATGTATTAGAAGACTCAATTTAATTGAAATGTTCATGCTACAGAAACTGCAAAAAAAAAAAAGAAATGTTCATGCTACAAGTAATCTACAGATTGAATGAAATCCCTACCAAAATTCTACTGACATTCTTCACAGAAATAGAGAATAAAATTCTCAAATTTATATGGAAATGCAAAAGACATAGAATAGCCAAAGTAATCCTGAGAAACAGAAACAAACTGAAGGAATCACATTACTTGATTTCAAATTTTTCTTTAGCGATATGGTAGTCAAAAGATGGTACTGGCATAAAAACAGACACATAGACCAATGGAACTGGTCTTTAGCAGAGAAACTAAAAATAAATTTACCCAGTTTTAGTCAACTAACTTTTGACAAAAGTAACAAGAATACCCATTGTGGGGAAGGGCAGTCTTTTTGGTATATAATGCTGGGAAAATTGAATATCAATATGCAGAAGAGTAAAACTAGATCCTTATCCCTCACCACACACAAAAAATAAAATCAAATTGGACAGAAAATTCAAATGTAAAGGCTGAAACTATCAAACTACAAGAAAAAACTCTTGGAAAAATACTTCAGGACATTGTTCTAGGTAAACAGCCAAGAAAATAAGCAAATAGAATCACGTCAACATAAACAGCTTTTGCACAGTAAAGGAAATAATACAATGAAGAGACAGCCAGAAGATGAGGAGAAAATGTTTGCAAGCTCTGAAACTGACAAGGGATTCATAACCAGAAAATGTAAGGAGATCGAGCACCTCAGTCACAAAAAATCAAATTATGCAATTTAAAAAAAAGTGGGCAAAATATCTGAATAGACATTTCCTTAAAAAAAAGACATGCAAAAGACCAAGTATAATATTTGAATAAATGCTTCCCTGATAATAGTGATCACACCCCTGTTAAAAGGACTTTTATCAAAATGACAAAAAAAAATGACGCTACCAAGGATGTGGAGAAAGAAGAGCGCTGGCACGCTGTTTGTGGGAATGTAGATTACTGTAGCCATTATGAAAGGCAATATGAAGACTCCTCCAAAAACTAAAAATAAAGCTACTAAATGATCTAACAGTCCCACTAGTGGGTATAGATATAAAAGAGAGGATATCGATTCATCAAAAAGATAGCGACACTGCTCTATTGAGTGCCGATAGAGCACTTGAAAAATTCTATTCACAGAAGCCAAGATATGGAATCAACCTAACTATCCCTCAGCAGGTTAATGATTTAAAGTGTGGTACATATACCCAATGGAATATTGTTCAGCTGTAAGAGAAGAATCAAACCTTGTTATTTATTATAAAATAGATGAAACGGAAGGATATTGTGTTAGATTACATAAGCCAGGCAGAGAAAGACAAATACTGAATGTTCTTACTTATTAACATGCACTAACGACACTCATCTCATGGAGACAGAGAGCAGAATGATGATCACCCATGACGGGGAAGTGTAGTGGTGATGAGAGGATAAATAAGGATTTCTTAGTGGTGATGAGAGGATAAATAAGGATTGCTTAATGGGTACAAAAATTTAGTTGGATAGAAGGAACACGATCTAGTGTTTTGAGTACAGAAGTTTGAATTTAGCTTGGGCAACATAGCCAAACCTTATCTCTACAAAATCTACTGTCTAGCAGCACAAAGGGTGACTGTAGTTAACAGTATTTTATTGTATATTTCTTAATAACTAGAGGAGTAGATTGGAATGTTCCCAACACAGAGAAATGATGAATGTTAGAAGTGATGGATATGCCAATTACTTCATTTGATCATTACACAATGTGCACTTACATTAAAATACTGCTTGCACTAATTAAATATGGACAATTACTATGTATTCATAAAAATTGTAAAAAAGAAAAAGAGAGTAAACAATAATTTTGGTTAACTTCATGGCAGCATGTATTTGCCCAAAGTAGAATCTTTTTTTTTTTTTTTTGAGACAAAGTATCACTATGTCACCCTCGGGGGTGCTGTGGCATCACTGTTCACAGCTACCTGAAACTCTTGGGCTTAAGCGATTCTCAAGCAGCTGGGACTACAGGCACCTGCCACAACAACCCGCTATTTTGTTGTTGTTGTTGTTGCAGTTGCAGTTGTCATTGATGTTTAGCTGGCCTGGCGTTGGTTTCGAACCTGTCACCCTTGGTGTATGTGGGTGGCTATGTACCCACTGTGCTATGGGTGCTGAGCCGTAAGTAGAATCATTTTGAAGATGAGTGGGAACAAGAAAAGATTTCCCCCTTCCTGGGCACCCAGACAACAAACTCAGCTTCCCTGAGGTCTGTGTGGTTAACTTCCGTCAATTCTTGTAGAGAGTTTTCCACATTGGTTATTCAGTGGCAAATGACTGGTGAGTTCTCAAAACTTCTAAAAGGATAGAGTGAGAATCTGAGCCCAGGTCTTCTGGTTACACATCCAGCTGAAATGATTCTACATTGAGATGTGCCACGATAAATTGAAAATAAGGTGACAAAAGATCGAGAATGGGCCAGTAACTGGGAGGAAAGAATGGAGGTATCTTGAGAAAGAATCAGCAGGACTTTTAAATTACTAATTTAGTGAAATATGAATAACAAGGGTAAGGGGGTTGTAACGATAGAAAGAAGAATTAAAAGATGGGAGCCAAATAAATCAGATGGAGTATGGCAAGGAATGTTTCCTAGACTCCAGATTGATTGGAACTTTCAAGAAGTTTGCACTCAAATATTTGTATGGGGCTTCTGTGGGCACAAAGGCAAAAAGAAATATAAAGACTATTTGAGTTTGAAATGAACCTACAAATTAGCTAGCACTAAGAAATTTTTATATATAAAAAATAAGGTTCAGAGGGATTAAATGACTTATAAAATTCATATAGATTGCAAAACCAGGAGAGAATGCTAATAGCAATATTAATTCCAGGAAAAAGTGATTTGAAATCAAACCAGTGATCATTCTCTTATGATAGTTAACCATACACTGAGCAAGCTTCAGTAGGTGAGTATTTTCACATAAATTCTCTTATCATATATCATGCATGTGGAATAAAACTTGAAAATCATATAAAATCACATTATCCCTATATAAAGAAAGAGCCTTTAAATGTAATCCAGTTAAAACTACTTTAGTGGAAAAGAGGTTATGTGAATCAAACAGCTAAAATGATTAAAGATTATGTTTACTAGCAAAAACAAACAGGCTATGCATTGTGTTGTTTTGTTTGTTTTTATTTTTTATTTTTTTATTTTTTTTGCTTCAAAATAAAATAGATTAAATGCAACCCCCACATTCTCTTGAAAAGACATAAATACCAGCTGGGAAGAGCTGAGATAATTTGCTCAAAGGTAGACTCTTTTTCTCCTATAATTAAAATTAATCTACTCTGAAAATCTTTTGTTCCATGGAGGACACTGTATTTTAAGCAATCCATCTTTCTTCTGTCTCTACCTGATGATGTATTATGTTAATATATCATTAAAAAGACAGGTTTTAGAAATGATACATTAGTGCAACACTTCACTGGAAAAATAGTGAAGGTGCATGACATCTTCAAGGACTAGATTTCACATTAGTCCTTGAAGAAGGGAATTTTCTTGTTGTTGAATGAATTTCTGAAATGTAAAGGACTCAAACAATGACGCATCTGACTACCAATAAGTTTCCCAAGCAGTAGAAAATGGACAGAAAGAATGAGCAACATGTGTTAAGTAGAATTTTGTCTTTGACAATAGTTGAAAATTATAGAGGGATTTTTCTCAACAAAACTGAGGAACAAAGCAAAAGAAACTTAACTAATTTTTAAATCCCTCTAATATTTAGCTTACTACCTGTCATTCTTTAATAGGATTTAGATGAAGAAATCATGGCTTTATTGACTTCATTGCTTTAAAATCATTAATGTTTCATATTTCTAAATCTCAGGCCTTATGCAGAAATCCAGGGTACAAAAAATAACATAGCTTACTATAAATTTGTATTACAAAAGAGTGAAATGGCCTAGATAGGTAGATTGGTTCAGGTGGATATTTATAGAGTTAACAAGGTAGGTTGTAAGAAAACGTACTGGGGATATACTGTTTAAACATCGAAACACAAACAAAACAATACCAACAAAGTCAAGCCAAGGAAAAAAATTGACAGAAAATATTCTAAAACATTGTTGTCTTCATTTGTTCATCTGTATTTTCCTTTACTGTATGACTTCCATTTTGCTTTCCCCTGGTCATCAAAAGCTTTTATGAACTGTTAAATCACTCACTGTATAAATAAAGTGGAAGGAAAATAATAAAGAATAAAATCATTACATCTCCCCTTTAGTTTCTGACTTGCTCTCCCTCCCTCCCTACGTCTTTCTCTACCTCAGCCTCTCTCTTCCTCTCCCCTCCCTCTCTATCTCCTTCTATTGCAAACTTACACATGCATTGACAAGACACGCTCTAACTCTTACTCCAGGCTATAAATTTTAACTAAAGTGCCATAGCAATTCGATCTTTCATGTGAGTTACAAGTCTTTTCTGAAAGGAAGAAGAATCCAGCTTCAATTGGTTTTGAGTTTTGGTTTGGCAAAAATATATATATTCATATATGGAACGTATAAAAGCTGAGATGCTAAGTTTTGTTTGGTGGAATGTTTTAAATCATCTTTGTGTAATAACTGAATATTTGTTTTCAAATAACTACTCCTTGGAGTTAATATAGGTGCTATTATTCGTCATAGTTCAGATAAAAAAATAGTGCATTTTATAACAAAGAATTTAAGGAAAAGTAATCTTTACTTATATCACTATTCTAGAATGCTTACAAGGAATCTTTAAAACACCATGATATATATTAAGTTTCACATATGACCTACCTAACCTTCAGATTCTATAAACTGTGTTAAAATATTACTTAATTGGTAATTCTGAAACAACTGTAAGAGTTGAATACATTTGTGTCATTCGAAATATGCACAATTTCTAAGTATTATATTTCATTTTATAAGAAAGAAGAACATTGATAGACTTTTATTACAGTTTATGAAATCATTTCTTTTAGGGAATTGGACAGATTTTCTATGTGCCCTAGAAAATTCCTGCTGGGCTCTGAAACAGACCTTAGTTATAATCTCCTCTGTCCAAATTATTCAGGACTTTCCTCTTTTGAAGCCCTTCCTGTGTGTTTTTCTTATGCTAACTGTGTCTGGCTTTGAAAGTTCACTTCTGGGATCTCATGGCTTCTCTCTCTCCCACTCTAGATAACAACTGAGTTAACTCCAGACTTTGCCTCCAATAAAAAGTGTCTCCCAATTGTCACAGCATTTAAACAAACTGTATTTAAACGAATCAGATAGGTGGCTGTCTCTTTAAAAATCATACCCCAAGCCAATTCATATTTTTGAGTCATGCTCTAACACAATTTCCATAATCTATGAAACCAGTTTTCATCAACATTAATAAGCAACAATTTTTTTTTTTTGCAAATAAAATTGAATAAAATGATCCATTGTGTTTTTGTAATAGAGTCTGTAAGCCAAAAGTATAAAAATAAAATTAATCTAAAATTTCCAGAGCTGGATGCTTTTTATAAGTTACTTATTTATTAGCTACATCCTCTTCTGTGCCATGGAGATAGCTGCAGAGTTTTGTACAAGCAGGATTGTGACCGGCTCCTGAATGTCTATCACGATTGGTTTATCATCATCCCCTTCCCTGAGAAATATGCTCACTTGGAGTTACTGGTGCTCAAATGACAGGTTCCGGGCAGGGACCACCTAGAGGCTGACCTACGAGAAAAAAATTTGTTTTTTGCAAAAGAGACAAGAGTGTAAAGGGGACTTACTTGTGTCATCTTTTACCTCCTTCCTTTGTACACATTGCGTTATTATGAAAAATGTAATATATGGGACTAGAATGATCATTTGTGTCCCCTGAGAAAGAAAAACGCTGAGATGTCAACCCTTTACTCTGTTATCATTGAGATGCAAAAGAATCCCTGGAAATCTCACTCCCTAGACTTCTTGTTAAGAAACCAACAAACATCATCATGGGTCAAATCAAAATTGTTAAGCTTGCTATGGCTTGTCTCCTGAAATGCCTATAATTTAAAACACATCACTGTACCGAGGGTGACATAGTGAGACTCTGTCTCAAAATTAAAAAAAAAAAAAAGAAATGAAATGAAATGATATACTGATGCTATACAAATGCCATATCTTTTTATTTATTTTTTTTGAGTTCCTTGTATTTTTTTTTATTTTTTATTAAATCATAGCTGTGTACATTGATATGATCATGGGGCATCATACACTAGTTTCACACACTTTCGTTTGACACACTTTCATCACAATCGTTGACATAGCTTTCCTGGCATTTTCTCAGTTATTATGCTAAGATATTTACATTCCACATTTACTAAGTTTCACATACACCCTTGTAAGATGCACCGCAGGTGTAATCCCATCAATCCCCCTCCTTCTACCCCCTCCTCCCCTCCCTTCCCCCCTCCCCCTATTCTTAGGTTGTAACTGGGTCATAGCTTTCATATAAAAGCCCTAAATCAGTTTCATAGTAGGACTGAATACATTGGATACTTTTTCTTCCATTCTTGAGATACTTTACTAAGAAGGATATGTTCCAGCTCCATCCATGTAAACATGGAAGAGGTAAAGCTGCCATTCAATCCTGCAATTCCCCTACTGGGCATATACCCAGAAGACCAAAAATCACATCATAACAAAGATATTTGTACCAGAATGTTTATTGCAGCCCTATTCATAATTGCTAAGTCATGGAAAAAGCCCAAGTGCTCATCAATCCACGAATGGATTAATAAATTGTGGTATATGTACACCATGGAATATTATGCAGCCTTAAAGAAAGATGGAGACTTTGCCATATCTTTTTAAAGCAAAACACAATTCACATATAACAAGATTCCATAGCTAGTAAGTGGTGGAAACAAAATTAAAGTAAGGACAAATGAAAAATTTTCAGATATACAAAAGGTAAAGAATTTATAACCAGCAGGCAGAGAATGATCCCGAGTAGAAATCCAGCTCTACACAAAGAAAGAAAAAAAAACACTGAAGATGGTAATTACATGGGCAAATAGGTGATATTTCCTTATGATTCAAATTTCCTTAAAAGATAACTTATAACTTATGTTATAACTTATAACTTAAAAATAATTTCAATGTAGTAATGGGTATATACATCACACAAGCAGTAGTAAACTATATCGCAGGTCAACACAAGGATTGGGGTGCTAAAAATGAAAACACACTGCTATGTCTCACTATTAAGGTGAGACTTCACTCGAGGATAGACTGTGATAAATTAAACATGAATAGTATATGTCTTTCAGCAACCATTCAAATAGCAAAACAAAGAGTGTTAGCTAATAAATTTGCAATTCACAGAATGATTTACTGTTATACACAACCACATGGATGAATCTCAAGATTTTTATGCTGAGATTAAGATTTACACAGCACCAATGAAGAGAATGTACTGCAGGATCACATTGATCTAAAATTCTGGAAGTGGATTTTTTCATATGTTTTGCAATTAACAAAATGTAATTGTTTAAAAAGCGCTATAGGAAATGAACTTGAGATAAATGATACCTCTTCTTAGTATTAGGAAATTTTTCTTGGCTATCCGAATGAGGATACGAATGGACGAATACAGCTGGATGAATTCGTGTTTAAACACTACTCTGGTATGATGGTTTGTACCAACCCCCAAATTGTATGTGAAGGTACTCCACACCCCAAAGTCCTCAAGCTTTAAATGCTGTCATGGGAGTGGAGAGGAGGGACACTTTTATACTGTTGGTGGGACTGCAAACTAATACAGCCTCTTTGGAAAGAAGTATGAAGAATCCTCAGAGAGCTAAAAGTAGACCTTCCCTCCATTTGATCAGGTAATCCTATTTCTAGGAATCTACCCTGAAGAAGAAAAAAAAAGAGAGAGAGCATTTTACCATAAGGTTATGGCCACATGCACCAGAATGTTTAGCACAGCTCAATTCAGAATCACTAAGATATGGAATCAGCCCAAGGGCCCATCTACAAATGAATGGATTAATAAACTGTGGTGTATGTATACCATGGAATACTATCCAGCCTTAAAGAAATGATGGAGATTTTACATTTTTTGTATTAACCTGGATGAAGTTGGAGAACATCCTCCTAAGTCAGTGGTTCGCAACCTTCCTAAAGCCAAGGCCCTTTAATACAGTTCCTGTGGGTTGCGACCCACAGGTTGAGAACCACTGTACCTAAGTAAAGTATCACAAGAATGGAAAAGCAAGCATCCAATGTGCTCAATACTAATATGAAACCAGTAGATGAACAAATACATACCAATGCAAAATAAAAATACAATTAAACTTAAGGTGGGGAGAGAGTGGGGTGGAAGGAATGGGATTGGTGTGTTCTCACCTAATGGGTACAATGTAAGGATATATGGCACCCGTCCTGGGTGAGGGGCACAACTACAACTTGGATTCTACCTCGCAATTGCAACCAATGTAACCTAATCATCTGTACCTTCATATTAATTTGAAAAAAATTCAAAAACAATAGATGCTGTCGTGGATCAGAGAGACAGGAAAGCTTATGTGTTGTGGTTAGACTGAAAATTACTACAACTTCTATAAAAAACAGTATGAACATTCCTTAAAGAAATAAACATGGGCTTACCGTTTGATTCAGCAATCCCACTAATGGGTATCTACGCAAAGGAAATCATTTTATCAGTGATTCACAATTCAGTACAATTCACAATTCATAATTGTAAATCAACCTAAGTGTTCACCGGTTTATGAGTGGATAAAGAAAACATGTTATATGTATCCATACACCATAGAGTACTACTCAGACACAAAAAAGGAATGAAATGCAGCACCTTGGAATTGAACTTGGGACCATTATCCTAAATGACCATTTCAGGAATGGAAAGACAAATAGCATATGCCTCTCTAATAACTGGGCACAAGGAGATGTAAGGGACATTGGAAGCCAAGAAGGATGAAGGTGGCAGGGAGTTGAGAAATGAACATTTACCTGTTGGGCATGATGAACACTATTTTGGTGACAGGCAAACTAAAAACCCTGACTTAAGCATTATACAAGGATGTATAACAGAAACATTTGCACCACCTTGATATTTTGACCTTAAAAGAAGTTCAGGATGGTGACTATCTCCTGAGACAACGAAAAGGGTACAGTCATTACTACTAAGGAACAAACAAAGAGCTTCTAACAAACGGGAGAGTTGACATAGGTGTTACTAAACAAACGCTCATTTCATTATTTTTCTTTAGCTGCACCAACACTTTTATTCATGACTTTCATGCACGAGATACTGCTCTTGAAATGATACCGATCATTTCTTAAAAATTCTTCAGGCAAAATTTAGATGATTATTTTCTCTCAGAATTCTAAACATGGTATTCTAACTTTTGGATCTCTTTTTTGTTATAATTACCTGTAATCTCCTACAACTGAAAGTCATTAACTTTTAATTTCTGAGCACCATTCTTGTTTCAAAGTATGAATTTCTTCTTATTTATTGTACTTAGTATGTCCACCATAAGTCTCATGATTTTTGAAAATGATTAATCATTGCCTCTTTTAATATTTTTCCATTTCCATTCTCCCTAGGTTACTTCATTTAGATTTCTGCTTTAAGAATTTATGCCTTCCTATTTTTCTCTCAAAGACAAGAAATCTTGCTGATTTGTTGCTTGTTCTTGGCTCCTGTGCTGTATTTTTAAAGGGTTTATCTTGTAGGTCACACATTCCTTCTTCCGCTGTGAATAATCAACTGTTTGACATTTCTGTTGAGATGCTAATTTTAGTAATTATGGTTTCTTTTCTATTTGGTCTTTTTTCCTAATCTCTCTAGTCATTTTGAAATAGTCTCATTTTTCTCATATTTTTATTTGATCATATGTTTTTAAAATAATTTTAGTATATGGATATCATATTCTTTTTTAATATTCTAATATCTAAAGTGCTTTGAGGATTCTGCACCAACTATTTTCTTGTTATCATTATTATTATTATTACTCTGACTCAGTAGAATTTCTTTCCTCTTGTGCTAGGATTTTTTTTTTTTTTCTCTCCTGTTCCGCTAACCTATATGACAGAAATTTTAGGCAAACAGATACTCAGACTCAGTTTGCTTCTGAAGGTATGGAGTCAGGTGAGGGTACTAAACCTTGGTATATTTAAATTGAATGTATTGATATATAATATTGTAAGACCACGCCTTTCTCACAAATTATCAGGGACATTGTTATTGTTGTGGTTTTGGTCATTTCTTGTTATCACACATGGAGCTTTAGTGAGAATAGAAAAAAAAATGTTTCCTAGTTGGCTTGCTAGCCAAGAAACAGGTAATACTTTTCCTTTAAAGAAATATATATATACTTACATGAGCGTGTGTGTGTGTGTGTGTGTGCACTTAATAATATACCTTCACTTAAGCTGTGTCTTTTAAGAGTCCCAGTTTTGCGTGTGAATTTCAGCTTGTCTCTTTTATCTTATTAGATCAAGGCCCGCTCTCTTATGCCCTGTAAACTGTCAACATTCCAAATTTAGTTTCCTGTATTTGCAGCAGCCCACAAGGCACAGTAAGCCCCCGGGTTTGCATATCATATTGTTTTCACACACAAGTTCCTGTGCGTGTTGTGAAATGACAGCAATCGTGGTACAAGGAGGCTCTGGGAATTTCTGGTACACTCTTCTCAGCTTGTATGCATTTCAAATATCATTTATAAGTAATCTTGTATTTTATTCAACTTCCCTGTGTTTTGTAGCTGGAGAGCTGGTTTGCTTTGCTGCATATGAGCAATAATCAGCCTTAGAAGGCTTTATTTTTTTAACGTAAATATTTAAAAAGTGGAAAATTTTTCTCATAGAAAAACAAGCCATTCTTATTCAATCAACTGATTCAAAAATGTAAAGAAACTATGACATATGTATATAATACTATATGTGTATTTGTGTATATGTGTGTCTATATATGAGTATAGTTCTTAGGAGTTAATGTTTCAATATAATATCTACACGGTTAGTTCCTAGTTTCTGCTCTTAATAAGATCTTGTTCACTGTTTTCCTATTTTTATTTTCTATCTAAAATTTTCACTTTTTCCTATCTTATTGTCTTAATTTAGGTCATTTTTCTCATAAATATATTTTTAAAGTTCAAAATTTGATGCTTTTAGAAAAACACCTTGGCCAATAACCACTATCTTCAAGAACAATTAATTAATTATAAATATCTTTACCTCATTTTTTTTTCACAGATTTCTTTTATACCACCTAGGAGTTTCACTATTTTATATTTTTACAATTCAATTAGAATTTTTCTTATGTTCTTCCATAATTCTGAAGTAGAAATGAATATAGAAAAAAACAGAAATAATACATCACAGACACATTGACACTGAATTTGTTATTTTCACAAGACGGTTAACAAAAATCTACTTTTGAGCTTATTGAAAAACAGAATTTCGTTTTACACATGCCATGAGATCTCTCCAGAGTAATCAATGTGGTGCAAATTTTTTTTTTTTTTGCTTAGCTGGAAATGTTAAGAAGAAAGCATCTGAATATGACAAGTTTAAAGAATTCTTACAAAGACCTGAAATGCAATGTAGTCCAACCTCCAGAATCTCAGTTAAAATTTTGCAGTTAAAAATAACTATAGATAAGATGTCTTCTTTATGTATATAAAAAAAAATTTTAAATGGGGGGTAGGGCATATTAAAGAATCCTTCATGAAAGAAATGAAAAAAATAAGCAGGAAAAGCGAATCATTAATTAAATTTAATTCACATTTAGATGGCATTAGGTTTCTTCGGAGATGGCAACTCTGGTAGAGAGCATGCCAACATATTCATGTCTCTATAATAATCAACAAACATGAGAAAATAACACATTTTGAATAAAGTGGTTATTTGCATGTTGTAAATATCATGGGTAAAAATCGACAAACTAAAATTTTCAATTCAATTGCATGAAAGAAATGTTTCAGTCTAGAATGTGATCTTATGTACTAATGTTCAATTCAATCATCATATTCAGAGTAGTGGAAGCTGTTCTTCATCACAGAGTTAAAGTGACTTGATACTCCCCACCTTTTGGTGTCCCATACCAAGCAGTTTTAAAAATCCTGGGTCAGGGCTTAGTCACTGTTTCTGAATGGTGGGGAGGTTCACAGCAATACTGTGATAACTGATCTACAAATATCAGAGCAGTTGCTTTGAGAACCCCTGATCTTGTTAAGAAAGGAATTCCCGCAGCGTAGGGACCAACATAGTTAATGGAGAATCTCTTGAAGCACAAAGCATGGAGTAGTTCTGAGCTGCAGGCGCAGCGCAGCCCCGGACGGCTGGACCTGAGACATCGACTGAGAGGGGACAGCGCGGTGAGCACACGGTATGTTCACAAGCAGCCTCACCTCCCCGTGGTACCAGATGCACAAGCTCCGCAGAGTTCTCCCTCACAAATCAACGAGCAATCTCCACGTGTTCTCACTGTGCTGGGAACTCATGCTGTGGCACTGATTATTTTTTATCCACACTCACATTGATAAAATACTCAGATATATCACAGAAAAATAACTCCCATGAACTCAATTCAACATTTTAGAGCATCTTATTGAGATTTTAAAGAAAACCAAAATGATAAAGAAACATTGAGATTCTGATCACTGTGGCACTTGTTTTGTTACAGAGGTTCTTACGGGGCAACATTTATTTTATAAATATTAATTAGCAGACATCAAATATTAACTGAAAGGCCACTTAGCTTGTAAAAGAACACATTCCAAAATGGAAGCTACAAGTGAGAGATTAAAATTCACTTCTAAGTAAAAATAATGATTCACACATTAATAGTCAGTGAGAAATGAGGTACTCAACACAGAGCCACTGGTTTCCAAAGGGCACGCTCTCCACATACATGTTGGACATGCTTATAACAACAAATGCTTCTGTCAAAAGCATGTAAGTTTTGGATGGATTAGCAAACTGGAATATGTGTACCATGGAGTACTATTCAGCCACAAAAAGATGGAGACTTTGCATCTTTTGTATTTACCTGGATGGAGGTAAAGACCGTTCTCATTAGTAAAGTATCTCGAGAATAGAAAAACAAACATCCCATGTACTAAATACAAATTTAAAACTAGTATATGAACAACAACAGGCCCGTACGAAAGGAAAAACACAAGTAAATTCAAACATAGGGAAAGAGGAGGGAGAGGCTCAGTAAGCTCCCACCTAATGGGTTACAATGTAGGGTATGTAGTACACCTCCCTGGTGAAGGACTCAGATAGACCTCAGTCTTCGAACAAACGCAGATAATGTAACCCAATCGAATGTGCCCTTATATAAACCTGAAATTTTAAAAAGTACATAAGTTAAAAATATATTTTAGTAAACTAGAGTTATTTTAGCATATATTCAGAGATTTTGACCAATTATCACTTCTCCTTTATCTTTCTGCGAAAGAGTTGTCTTAGGCTGAAGTTTTTTTTTTAACATATTTATAGTGTAATAAATAATATATAACCCAACATATACCCTCTTACAGTATTTGTCCTTCCATGACCCTTTTATTTTACTAAGCATAATGTCCTCAAGGTCCATCCTTGTCACAGCACACGACAGCCCTTTCTTCCTTGTGTGGCTGAATGACGTTCCGTTGCATTGATGTACCACCTTCTTTTTATCCATTGCAACTACATCAAACAGAAAAGCTTCAGCACCAAAAGAAACAACCAGCACAGTATAAAGACAACATATGGAATGTGAGAAAGTATTTACAAATTATTTCTCTGATAAGGGGTTAATATCTCAAATACATTTAATACAGGGAGTTTCTACAACTCAATAGCAAAAAATTCAATAAAAACGAGCAAAACACTTGAATACACATTTCTCTAAGAAGGCTTACAAATGGCCATTAGGCATATGAAAAGGTGCCTGACATCACTAATCACCAAAACCACATGAGATATGATCTCATACTTGTTAGGATGGCCATTAGAAAAACAAAACACAAACCAAAAAGGCAGAAAATGATCAATGTTGGCCAAAAAAAATGTGGAATGTTGGTACCCTGTGAACTGTTGGGGGAATGTTAGAAGGTTGCCACAGCTATGGAAAGCAGTATGGAGGTTCCTCAAAAAATGAAAAGTAGAATAACTGTATTATCCAGAGATCTCACTTCTGAGTATTTACACCAAAAAAATTGAAATCAGATTCTTAAATAGATAACTGTACTCTCACATTCATTTTAGTATCATTTTATAAAGTAGGGGGTTAAAAAAATGTTCAGGCTAAACTCTTTCTTAGCTTATTTTTTGTTGCTTTATTAATAGCATGTAATGGATACTATTTCTTATGTGAGTAATAAGGAAAATTACAGTGCTACTTTATACAGTGATGCAAATAATAGCTCACTAGGCAACTTGCAGGAAGGGAAATCCAAAGTCAGTTCTTCACAAGAACACAATCTTCCAAATTCCAAGACGAATCAAGGAAAAATAATTGGGATTATAAAAGATTAACTTAATTTAGTACTGGATTGACCAGAATTCCTTAAAACAGTAAACCACATACATAAATGTAGAGCAAGGTTTTGGTTTCAAATATCAATATGCATCTTTGCAGCAATACAGCGTTTTACAAAGGACATAATTCACCTGAAACATGAAATAAACCACAAATACAACTCTTTGAATATCAGATACACAACTAAACTTCAAAGCAATGAATAAAGCATAATGCCTTCCTACTCAGACCACGATGTTTTTATCCTTTCTAGATTGGCTCTTGGTTCTTCCTAAGAGGTGAAAAAAGGTGATTTCTACTTATTTTCATAACTTTAGCCATGAGCCTGAAGGCAAATGAACAAACCAGCAGAGTTGTGTGCTCAGGCTCATGGCTGAGGTTTTGCTAGAAGATAGTTTTATGGGAAAGACCTTACAATTAAAGTAAGCCTTATAAAGTAAGACCAAATCGAGAATTATGCACCTTGAATTATGATTTATTATGAGTTTGAGTCATTTAAAAAGTAAGTTGGTAATTTGACCTTGAGTTTTGAATTAAGAGAAAGAACAAGCAGAAACAAAATTTTCTCTCCAAACCAGGATTTTCAGGAACTGCCTTTATAGCTTCCTTACTTTACTGAAAACCACCCCAGATAAAAACAGAACCAAGGAAAGAATTTTGTTTCTTCTAGAAATGTGATTTCAAGATAAACGACTTAGTAATTTCTTGTATTTGACTATTCCCTTCAGCTTCTTCTATAGAGAAATTATGCAGTAGTAATTGAGTATAGGACATACATTTCTATGAATTTAGATGTCATATTTCCTAAAATGTTTAGGATGCAATTAACTTGATTCCTGATATAATATTAAATCCCAAAAAAGTATTAGATTACAAAAAATAAAACCATTTAAAAATAATAACCAAAACAATGACAGCAACAAAACCTCACTGGATACACATCATCTATCAGTTTTTATCAGTATAGAGTTATTTAATTTTTTTGTATTTCGGTAGGTTGAATAGTGCAAGCGAGTTTTGTTGCTGTTATTGTTGTTATGACGTGGGTGAGTTGCGTAATGCTGAAGTCAGTACTGTTAGTGCCTCTGTCACCAGAAAAGTGACATTGTCCCTGATGCTTACATATTTACCTTTTCACTCCCCCAGCCCTCCCTCCTTGTTAGAGTGATTCTTACAAGAAAGCAAATATTGCAAGTGAAAAGAAAGGGAAATATAAAAATGATGAGGGAAATATCTTTGAAGAAATATGAACTTGACTTGCTGTGCATGGGAAGATGGAATCAAGACACTCACACTCTTTTTTATTCACATACTATTATATTTTGAACATATAAAATTAAAGAAAAATTTTATAATACGTATTACATCTGCTCAAACAGAAGCAGTGACCATATTATTTTTCTAAAATTTAAATTTCCCAAAGCCCTTTTCACTCCATTTTTTAGAAATGCCACAGAATTCACTTTGTCAGTCTTAATAGAAATTCTATGTGTTTCATCTCTGTAGCTCTATTTTTCATAACCAAAAATGGGAGGAAAAAGAGTCTTCATATTTGACTGTAGATTATGAAGTGTAGAAAATTTGACTCAGAAAAATATGAACATTTGAAAGCCATTCTTAATCTTAAAATATAAGTCAAGTATTGGGGTAGGTGCCATAGAGAATGTGATACAATATAATTAGTGACTGACTGAGTGCTGGTGTGGTGAGGTATGGGGTCAATACAACAAAAAACAAAAGAGTCAAGGTCTCTTTTCTCATAGAGTTTATATTCTAGTTGAGAGAGACAGACAAATGATAAACAGACAAAGCAAAACAAAACAAAGAAAAACAGCTGAGTGATATACAGAGGAATGTGAAAGAGCCATGTAATAGGGTGTGACCACGTGGCTTCCTATGACAACCTGAAGGGGTGGAGGTGAGGGGCATTTAAGCTGTCCCGTAAAGGAGGAGATGTGCTGGCATGTGAAGGTTTTAGTGAGGATCTGTGCATATCTGTAACTCAACATCACTTTGCAAATGAGCACACAGAATTTGAAAAGCATGAGGCTTTCTGGTAATGCAATTTCAACATTACTGCGGCTATTCTTATTTAGGAAAATGTTTATGTTACCAAATATGGAAGGAATAGCTTGCTCAGAATACCTAAACAGACCTCAGTTCAGTAAATTTGAAAAAAAAAAAAAAAATCTAAAGAAAGCACCACTCAGAAGAGTATGCTGGGCAAAGCAGATAGAGACTTAAGGCAGAGATAAAGAGAGCAGAGAGATCACTTAGCTTGGTAAGCCTGGAAAATGAGTTTATAGTTCATTCTTATTTTGAAGGGAATCCTTTGGAGTTTTCAGAGCAGAGGAATGACATGATTTATGAGTTACAATTTAAAATACTATATCATCTTGCTGGCTTTATGGAATCTGCATTGCACAAAGATCAAAGGGTGGAGCCAGGAGATGAGTTCGGAGAATGTTTCTGAGAGAGCGGTTTTTCTGTCTGTTAGAATAGGTTAAAATGGGATAGAACAAAGATGAGGTGAAAAATCAAGATTTCCCTATATATGATGCCATTTAGACAGCCACTTGAAGATGACGAGGAAGCTGTTCAGTGTATCAGTGTGGGATGTCAAAGAGCCTTCGCACAACAATGCTGTTCAAAAATCATGGGACCAATCAGGTGATAGAACTTGTGGACATTGTGTAAAATAGATGGAAAAAAGAAGTGGGCCTAGGAACAAACTGATTTATTTTAACTTTTAGAGTTAAGGAGGAGATGCCAGGCAAAGCAAATTAGAAGAAAGTTCAAGTGAGTCAGGGAATAAAGAGTGACTGATCTTGTCAAATATTTCAAATCATTTTGCAAAGTGGAAAACAGAAAAATGAGTCAATAGTTTAAAGAAACGTGGGGTTAAAACAGCGTTACTACGAGATTGTAGATGTTGAAACGTGTGAGTAACATTGATGAGAAGGCTCCAGGGAGGAGACAGATGACATATAAGACATAGGGAATAAGTTCCATTTCTAAGGCTCTGAGAGGTAAGAATGAGAAGTATCTAAAACATTATTGGAGAATTTGCCATTCAAGAGATTGAGGATATTCCCTTCTTGGTGAAGGAGAAGAGGCCAATTGAGAGCAAATAACTTCAGACTTTGAGAGAGATTATTACTTGATTCTTAAGCTTGTAGCACTATTTACTTCTATTTTAATTTCACTTTCTACTATTGCCAGAGTATCAGTAATCTATGTAGACATTACCTAGAATGGATGTGTTTGTCTATTTCCATTGTGAATTCCAGCAACTGTAAGACCTTTTGCTTACAGCAGGGCATGTGATGAACCCCAGCTGTGCCTGTCCTTACACAGAAAACTGCAGGTTCTGTGTTTACTAAATGACCTTCCTCTCTTTTTTTTTAAATCAAGAATAAAGGCAGATATTTTTAACCTGAAATTCATTTGTTGTGGCAAGGATGAATAAAATTAAAACAAAGAAGTTTGTGTCTCTGAGGGCTTGCACTCATCTGCTCTCTCAAGCCACCTAAAGAGAGGGAACTTTCTTGTTGAGCATTCAGAGACTCTTGTTTTGCCTGTGGGAATGGAGATGGTAGGAACAGAAAGAAAATAAAGGGGGAATAGTGCAGAAGGGTTATGGATTGAAATAGACAAAAAATGACTTATGAATGTGAAAGAGCATGAAAAGAGGAACAGCTCAAACGCTGTGGATGTTTTTTAGGATTTGATAAGTGGAAAAAAAGTGGAGGGAGTTAGACAATGAAGCAGCTCCAGGGATGAGAGTGATTTGAGGTAGGGAAACAAAAACATGAAACTCCCATCAAGATCCATGATGTTGTATAAGTCACACTTTGTTTCTTTTAAATATGATATACTGGTCTCAAGACACCCAATTTAATTAGGATTAAAATTTAATTAGTTTGGGGTAGCACCTGTGGCTCAAAGAGTAGGGCGCCGGTCCCATACGCCAGAGGTGGTGGGTTCAAACCTAGCCCCGGCCAAAAACCAAAAAAAAAAAAAATTTAATTAGTTTGCATTTGTTTGATGCACACTGATACAATGTGTCAGAAACGGTGGTAGGTGGCGTTTAAGACCTAAGGTGGGTAAAGTGCCCCCTGGTGGTAATAACAGACATGAACGAACACTGCTATGCGTTAGTGAAAAAGGATTAGGAATGTATGTGATCAATGATTGTCATGGAAATTCAAAAGTAGTCACCTTTTCCTTTCAAAATATTGGATTTTTTTTTTCCAGAGTAACCTTTAAAGGAAATAGTCTCTTAATCTAATGGTTTCTAACAGTTTTGGTTTAAATCAATATGCATAGTGAGATTTTTTCCAGAAGATGGCAACATTCCAAAGGGCCATTGGTTGATTAATTCTTGTTTAGCCATGTCCTTTGAAGGCTCTGTTTCAAATGGCTTCTAATAAACCTAAGTACTATGAACTGTACATAATCAGGAAACTAAAATGGTCAGTATAGGCTTGACGCTGTTTCAGTCTAACCAGTGCATATTTGCTGGTTATTTGGTTTAAAAAATGTGTTAGTACTTTAAGGACTAGGGCAAGAGCCAAAAGATCAATTCCATTTTTGACTTTAACTTCGAAAAGATGTTTTTTCTCTTAACAAGATGTGGCATAGCTTTTAGAAATTTGTCTGTACTATGTGAGTGTGTGTGACTATGTGTGAGAGTGTGTGTGTGTGAGAGAGTGTGTGTCTTTGCCTGTGTGTGAGTGTGCTGTGAGTGTGTGTGTGCATGAGCGTGTGACTGTGTGTGAAAGTGTGTGTGGTTTGAGTGTGTGAGTGTGCATGTGTGAGTGTGCATGTGAGTGTGTGTCCGTGTGTGACCGTGTGTGAGAGTGTGTGTGGTGTCCGTGTGTGAGTGTGAGAGTGTGTAGTGTATGAGTGTGTATGTGTGAGTATGTGCATGTGAGTGTGTGTCCGTGTGTGACCGTGTGTGAGAGTGTGCGTGGTGTCTGTGTGTGAGTGTGAGAGAGTGTGTGAGTGTGTGTGTGCATGTGTGTGTCCGTGTGTGACCATGTGTGAGAGTGTGTGTGGTGTCCGTGTATGAGTGTGAGAGAGTGTGTGAGAGTGTGTAGTGAGAGTGTGCATGTGTGAGTGTGTATGAGTGTGCATGTGCGTGTGTCTGTGTGTGCACGTGAGTGTGTGAGAGTGTGTGAGTATATGTGAGAGTGTGCACATGTGAGTGTGTGTCTATGTATGTGAGTGTGTGTTTTCTTCTCCCTCCTTCAGTGAAGGTTGTCACTGATGTCCCCCTTTTATTGATTTTATTCACTGACCTGTTTTTATCATTTTAGTTTATTGCTGAATCCTTTGTCCCTGGAACAGTTGTTAATATATACTATGGGTTAAACAAATATTTACTGAATGAAGGGATGGATTGAATCTTATATCCCTCTCATTGGCTAACGCATTGCACATAGCAGACTCTCAAATATTAATCAGGTTAAATTGATCACCATAGTTCTAACCAGTCACATGAGTAGAAATGTATGTCAAAACTTCAAAGACTACAATTTTCTCTCTTTGTATAGTCGATGACTATGTGGTTCCAATTAGTAGTATTTGTAAGCAAAAACAATGTTACCGCATATCAGCTTGTCATTTTATCAATGCATATGAACGTCCCACCATATTCACTAAAAAGTCATAGTTGAATTTATCAATATATGTCTTTACAAAATAGAAGAGAGTTGAAAGAAATCATAATGAGGTAGCCCTCAAAAGCACTCCAGCCTAGCTTATTATGGTGCTTAAAATACCATAGGCAAATATAAAACCCATGAGGAAAATTTATCAAAAATAAGGAAAAAATAGATATTGAACACAATGATTCACGTCCTGATGTCACCAAAATACATATTTAATGTAACATGAAGATACTGGATTTAGGAAAGTCAAAATGCACTTTTAAAACAAGCAGTTGATTTCTTAGATTTATGTATATAGAATAATGAAATTATACTGTGTGTCAGATGTGAAAATCTCAGAAATAAAATAGACTTGAAAAGGATAAGTGTGTGCTAAAAATAAGGAGGGTTATTTTTTCAAATTGAAAGCAAATGATTGAGACAGATTTTATTGCAGTAGTTACAATTTTTAAATCACTAAAACAAGAATGATTTTGTCATTTTTATGAATCTTTCATTTAAATAGAAAGAGTAATTTTTGCATAAAGAGGTGAACACTGATTGGATTTAGTCATGCTGCTTAATTTTCATTTCAAAATGTGAATTTTACAACTCACATTTCAGGTCTCTGGAGCATGAGGATTCCCTTCAATCAAAAACTCAGAACACCTTTTCCTTACTTGTCAAGGTTCTCAACTTGAAATCTGGTCTTATACACTTGCCGTCAAAGTTTGACAATTGATATTTGACAATGTTGACCTATGGGACATTATAATGGTGTATTTCTATAGATTTCCTAAAATTCTAATTTATAAGAGGGCAGAGAGCTAGCAAGCCAGGCAGGTGGAGTCCATTATTCTGCTTTTCATAAAAGCAGAATAAAATATTCTACTTTCACTGAATTAGGATTTAACTTTTTGTCTTAGGGCTTACAATTGGTTGACTTAGAAATAGATCTTACGATGTTGCAGGTATCATCTTTTATGATTTTCAGTATGTCTTACACATAAAGCCTGCTAGCAAATCTCCCCAAAGGTCAATGTTTTTGTTTTTTGTTGTATTTTATGTTCTTACCTTTTTCTTATTCTTTTCCAAATGAGCTGCGCCTCCTCATATTAAATAAAACCAGTAGTAAAATCACTCTGCTTTGTCTTATCTCTTCTCAGTATGATTGCTAGAAAGCATAGTAATAAGTTCAGCATTCACTGACTTCATTTTGCCTTGGTTATGATATCTCCAATACTTTAGAAATCAGATGGTATTTAAAATATTCTCAAAATAACCACAGTCTCAATTTAATCTAGTTTACTCAGATTTCAAAATATATGTTTTAAGAAAACATGTATTTTGTTATATATTTATTATATGTTTATTAGTTATAAATCCATTTTTGGATTTGCTAAAATGTGGTATAAATAACTATCTATACATCACAAATTCATCCTAATAAATGTCATGTTTTACCAATATGCATCACTAGTAAAGTTATCACTATGAATATCCAGTTTGGCTTCATGAACTGAGCAAAGGTTTGCACTCATTGGATAAGAATTTATGTACTAGATTCTCCATTTATTAACTGACTCTATCGTTTTGAGCAACTGACCGAACTCTCTAAGCCTTTCTTTCCTTATTTATAAAATACAAATAAATAATAGCACTTAACAAAAATTGCTATTAGATATTCCAAACAATATGTTAGAGATAAATTTGATGGAGTTTTAGTATGCATGAATTTCCTTTCAGCATTATACACTATAATCCACAAATCATATTTTTATCTTTCTTTTTTTATCTTAACAAATTTTACTAAATCATTACTGTGCACATTAATGCATTTGTGGGGTACAAAGTGCTGATTGTATATACAATTTGGAATGCTTACATCAAACTGGTTAACATAGCCTTTGACCCATGAAGGGATTAATAAACTTCGGCATATGTATACCATGGAATATCATGCAGCCTTAAAAATATGGAGACTTTTCCTCTTTTATTTACAAAGATGAAGCTGGAACACATTCTTCTTAGTAAAGTATCTCAATAATGGAAGAAAAAGTATCCAATGTACTCAGTACTATTATGAAACCAATATATAATCACTCACACTTTCATATGAAAGACAGAACACAGCTATAGCCCAGGATGAAGGAGGGAGGAGGAGGGAGAGTTGGGGAGGGAGGAGGCTGGTGGAAGGAGGGCAATCCGTGAGACCTCATGTATTTTTGTCTTTCTTGATAAAAACTATGCTTTTACCCTAACATTTGTTTAGTTCATTGGGCTGTTGTAACAAAATCCCATAACCTGTGTAGTTTATAAAAAAACAGAAATTTATTTGCCACAGTTCTGGAGTCAAGGAAGTCCAAGAGGAAGTGCCCGCAGACTCCTTGCCTACTCAGGGACGACTTTCTGGTTTATAGATGATACGTTCTCATTCATGACTGAGCAACCTCCCACAAGACTCACTTCCAAATATTCTCATATTGGGAATTAGGGTTCAATAAATGTATTTCAGGATCACAAATGTTCTGTCCATAGCAATATTTAAAACAAAATTTGAGTATTAAATTGCTATCGTTCCTCTTAGAATCATGTAAATTCCTCAAAAAAATTATCATTTAAAAATAAAACCATTTCATTTAAATAACAGTGCTCCAATAGGGTATATAAAGACACACATAGACTGAAAACGAAGGGATGAAAAAGATATTCTATGCAAATGGAAAAGAAAACAGTAGGGATAGCTATATTTATATCAAATAGAATACAAGTCAAAGACTGTAAAATAAAACAAAATAGTCACTATAGAATGATAAAGGGGTCAATTCAACAAGAGGATATAATAATTATAATGTCTGTGCACCCAACATTGGAGCACACGAGTGAACAATAGATAAAAAGGCAGAGTTAGATTCCCATGTAGTGATAGTAGAGGACTTTAAAATACTTATTCAGTAATGGAGAGATCATACAGACAGAAAATTAACAAAGAAATGTAGGAGTTAAACTGTACACTAGGTCAAATAGACATGATCATTTCAGAGTATTTGACACAACTGCTACAGAATACGCATTCTTTCCCTTACCTCATGCTATGTTCTACATAACACATCACACAATTAATACTCACAAATTCCAAAAAGTAGAAACTGTATCAAGTTACTTTTTTGACTACAGTGGAATAAAATTAGAAATTAATAACAAAAGGAACATAGAAAACTACATGAATACATAAAAATTAAACAACATTCTCCAAATGACCAATAGGTCAATGAAGAAACTACAAAGGAAATTTAAAAATTTATTAAAACAAATGGAAATAGAACATGCCAAAATCTGTGTGATACAGAAAAGCAGTACTAAAAGGGATGTTTATGTCAGTCAATGCCTACATCAAAAACGTAGCAGGACATCAACTAAGCAACCTAAAAATGCACCTCAACAAAATGAAAAATGAGAACAAATAAACCAAAAATTAGTAGAAAGAAATGACAAATATCAGAGCAGAAATAAATGAAAAATTGAGACCAACTAATGCAGATCAATAAACAGTTGATGATTTGAAAAGTAAATGATATTGACAAACCTGTACCTAGACTAAGAAAAAGAGAGAAGACAAAAATAAATAAAATTAGAAACATAAAAGGGAAACATACAAAGAGACAAATTATGAAATACAAATAATCATTAAAGATTATTGTGAATGGCTATTTAGCAACAAAGTAAAAACCCTAGAAGAAGGGTTTCTAAATTCCTGAACATACGAAACCTACCAAACTTGAACCTTAAAGAAATAGAAAACCTCAAGAAACCAATAATGAGTAACATGACTGAAGTACTAATTAAAACACTCCCATCAAAGAAAAACTCAGGAGCTGATGGCATTGCTACTAAATTCTATGCATCTTACAAGGGTACATGTGAAACTTAGTAAATGTAGAATACAAATGTCTTAACACAATGTAAATGCCAGGAAGGCTATGTTAACCAGTGTGATGAAAATGTGTCAAACAGTCTATAAAACCAGGGTATGGTGCCCCGTGATCGCATTAATGTACACAGCTATGATTTAATAATAATAAAAAATAAAATAAAAACATTTAAAGAAGAGTTAATACCAATTCTACCCAAACCTTTCCAAAAAGTGAAGCAGAGAATATACATTTAAGTGCATTCTACGACCCCAGTGTTACACTGATACCAAACTAGACAAAGGCACAACAACGACAGCAAAACTACAGAGAATATGGATACAAATAATCAGCAAAACACTAGCTAATTAAATTCAACAACACATTAAAAGGTTCATTCATCACGATCAAGTGGGATTCATACCAGAGATGCAAGGATGGCTCAACCTATGAAATCAATAAATCAATAAATCCTTCACATTAATGGAACTATTTTGATAGATGCTGAAAAAGCATTTGATAAAATTCAACTCACTTTATGATTAAAAAACCCTCAACAAAATAGGTATGGATGAATAAACCTCAAAATAATAAAGGACATACCTGAAAAATGCATAGCCAACATCATATTAAACAGGAAAAACTTGAAAGGCTTCTTGTAAGACCAGGAAGAAGACAAGGATGCCTACTTTACCTCTTATTCGACATAATATTGGAAGTGGTGATCTGAGTAATTAGGCAAGAGAAAGAAATAATTGTACCCAAATAGGAAAGAAAAAGGTGAAATTATCATTGTATGTAGACAATATGATCCTAAATTTAGAAAAACCTAAATACTTCACCAAAACACAGTTGATAAAATAATAAAGAAGTAGGATACCAAATCAATATATAAAAACCAGTTATATTTATGTACAACATGAAAAAGAAGTCAAAAAGCAACCACATTACAAATAGCAACAAAAGAATACAAAAATACCTAGGAATCAATTTAATGAAAGGTATGGAAGGTATACATATGTGTGTGTGTGTGTGTGTGTGTGTAAAATTATAAAACACCAATAATAGAAATTGAAGAGGACACAAAAACAATAAAAAGATGAGCCATGCCCACAGATGAAAAGAATAGAATTGAACAGTATTGCTAAAATAAAAATATTACTCAAATCAATTAACAGAATCAATGCAACCCCTATCAAAATACCAACAGCATTCTTCACAAAAATATAAAAAATATCCTAAAATGTATACGGAATCACAAATGACCCCATATAGCCAAAGCAAGCCTGAGCAAAACCAGAGCTGGAAGAATCCTACTACTGACTTCAATATACATGACAAATCTACAGTAACCAAATCAGCACATTCCTGGCCTAAAAACAAACATACAGAGCAATGAAACAGAATAAAGAACCCAGATATAAATCCACACATTTACAAACAACTCATTTATCACAAAGGCAACAAGACCATACAAAGAGGAAACATCAGTGTCTTCAAAAAGGATGGTGGGAAAACTGAATAACCATATGCAGTTGAATGAAACTAGGCCCCTATTTCTTACTATATATATATATAAAAGAATTAAAATGGCTTAATGGCTTAGATTTAAGACTTGGAACTATGAAACTGCTAGAGGAAACCTTTGGAGAAATGCTCCATGATATTGATCTGGGCAAACATGTTTTGTGGAAGATCTTAAAAACATAGACAACGATGCAAAATATAAACAAATGGGATTACATCAAGCTAAACATTTTTTGCACAGCAAAAGAAAGAAGTCAATATAGTAAGGAGACAGTCCACAGAGTGGAAGAAATTATTTGCAAACTATCCGTCTGAAAAGAGGTTGAGATCCAGTGTATGAAAGTTGCTCAAACAACTCAAGAGAAAAAACAAAAACAAATAATTGATCAAAAGACAGGTGCGAGTTCTGTAGAAGACATGTAAATGGTCAGGCAGTTTATGAAGAAATGCTCAACATAACTAATCATTAGAGAAATCCAAACAAAAATCATAATGAGGTACCATCTTGCCACAGTGAGAATATTTTTTTACAAAAACACAAGTGGTGACGATGCTGGTGAGGATATAGGAAAAAAATACTCTTGTACACTGTTGCTGGGAATGTAAATTAGTAGAATACTATGGAAAAGAGTAGAGAATTTCTTGAAAAATTTAAAATATAACTCTTGTATGACCTGGCAATTTCACTATTGGGTACATTTCGAAAAGAAAAGAAATCAGTATATCAAAGAGATATCTGCATTTGTGCATTTACTGCAGCACTATTCACAGTAGTCAAGATAAGGAATCAACCTAAAGGCCTATTAGTGGAAGAATGGATAAAGAAAATGCAATATATACACAAAATGGAGTATTATTCAGCTACAAGTAGAAAAAGGTCTGCCATTTGCAGACACTTGAATGGAACTGAGGGTCATTATGTTAAGTGACAATAGTTAAGAATATAAGAATAAATATAATATGTTCTTCTCATGTGTAGGAGCTTAAAAGTTCATTCTTAAGAAGATAGGTAGCAGACTGGTGGTTATCAGAGGCCAGAAAGTTCTGGGGGGAGGAGATGAAGCAAGGTTGACTTGTAGGTTCAAATACACAGTTAGGTAGGAGAAAGAAGACCTGATGCTTGTAAATCAGTCGGGTGATTGTGGTTAACATTAAACCACTGTGTATTTCAAAATGGCTAGAAGACAGCAATTCGAGTGCTCCTAGTGTGAAGAAAAGATAAATATCTATTAGGGTGATGAATCTCCCAATTACTCTGATTTTATGATATGAGTATATCAAATTTTCACATCTATCCCCTAAATAGGTACATCTAGTCTATATCAGTATAAAATAAAAAGGAGTGCATTAATCAGGATTTAGTCAGCAAAACAGAGATTATCACAGGAATTACACTAACACAAAAGGGGAAGGAGCTGGAACAGTTAAAGTCTGAAAGGGGGGTTGTGACAATGATCAGAGTCATTGTTAGTTACCCATTTCTAGTGTTGGTAGAAATTGTTGTAGTGTTGTTCACAGGAGTTACAGGTTGTGACAACGATCAGAGTCATTGTTAGTTACCCATTTCTAGTGTTGATATCCTTCAAGAAAAGTCCATCATCTGTAGTTGAACATGGTGCATTTATTACTAATTGCATCGAGAAAGTACACTCTACAGTAGGAAGAGTATGACAGAAGGGGTACTTTTAAAATTCAAATGGGTGTTAAGGTGATTTTAGGAGGGTTGATGCAAGCAGGATTGTACTCTGAAAGCAAGGATATTTCAGTGGTTTAGTATATTAATAAATTTAATCTCAAAGAAGGAAAAGCTACTTTAATGTTAACATTACATCAGAAAAGAAGCAGCAATCACAAATATTAGCTAATATATGTGAGGTTATTTTTGTGGGCAGGATAATATTCATGTTTTATTTATGTTAGGATGTGCTTACAGAGTGGCCTTGTTTTTGTTTTGATCTATCAAGGTCACAGAGTGGACTTGTCTGTTGATGATCTGTAAAATTATTTATGTCGTGAGTACCAGGAGGGCCTCTGGATGTCAAGGACTGATTTTCTTTTTCTCTGTAGCTTGCGGAGTAGTACAAAGTGAGACCACCTCCATGGATCTGGAAACAAGCATCTGACAGGGACCCTGAGTCACTGTTGGCTGGAAGGGTAGGCAGACGTCAGATATAAAATAGAAGAGGGCAAGGAGAAGCCAAACTTGGCCAGGCAGCTCTGCTCTGAGCTGGGAGCAATTGTTATCCCCATCACATAGCTGAAGAAACTGAGTTACAGATTGCCTAAATTACTTCCGTAGGGTAACAAGAATACTAACTAGAGCTGTCAGAATTCAAAGCAAAGCAATTTGTCTTTAATATCGTAGTCTTAATCATTTGTCTCTATTGAGTTCAAAAATGAACAGGAAATGCATGAAAAGATAGCATCACTGGTGCTTGGCAAAATTCCAGTCAATGAAAAGTCAAAACCAAACAAACCAAATTCAATCCAAACCTATCAAGAGCTGTTACAGACAAGGCATTAGGAAAAGAGGCTTCCAGTGCTTTTCCAGTAAGATTCAGTAAGGTTGTTGAATCACAGTATCCTCTGGAAGATCAATTGTTAGTATCCATCCGAGTAGTTTGTATGACACGGAAACTACTTCCACAAAATGATCATGTAGAAATAAATTTATCCCTGCATAAATGAAAAAACTGAGACAAAAAGGTGTGTGAATACCTATAGCAACATTAATTACTCTAATGGCTTAGAAATGGGAAGCAAATTGAGTGCCCATCAATACAGGAATGAATTAACAAATTACGGTATGTACATTCCATCAATATTATGAAGCTGTGCAAACAATTAGAATTTTCTCTAGGAACTTAGAATGATCCATGATGGACTAACATATTTTTTAAAAATAACTTATTACTGTACATATTATAACATCCTTTTAAAACTAAAACAGGCAACATTTAGGTCTGACAATTAAGTTCAGGAACTCATCCCAGAAAATGTGCCACATAGCTCATTGCTGAATATCACAATGGCCATCCTCAGAGTACTCCCCTTGGGAAGCTGTGCATGAATGCCAGGGCACAGTCTATGCTTCGAAGCAATTTTTGAACTCTTTTTTGGAATGTTTATCAAAACTATTGATATCCTGAATGTCATCAAGATGTCTTCCTTTCACTACTTCTTTTATCTTTGGGTAAAGAAAAAAGTCATTGGGGTGGGAGGCTTATCAGATGGAGTAGGGAGGCTTCTCCAAAACATTTATTTACCATTTGAATCTCTTTCACGGTGTTATGTGAACTGTGATGCAAGAATGATGGGTTCTTGGCTAAGATTATTGGTTGAGATTTCCCTGTTTCTCTATTGATATTTACTTGGTCTGCTCTGCTTCTTGCAGTCAGCTGATAATTTTGACTCAGAATTCAATGAAATTTAACCACGTTTTCATCACTTCTGCTAGTCACTGGCCATCTAACCTCTCTTCATTTGTTTTCTCTCCCCTCTGAAAAACATTTAGTCAATTTGTCCATTGTCCATTATCTTCTTGGTATTATTCCCATATACTTGGACTAACACGTCCCTAGTTTCACTTCTACTCTTGCCAAGTTTAACAAGAAATTCATGAATGTTTGTTCATTGCTCTAATTTAAGCTCCAATAATATAAAAAATGGGACACAAAATCACACAATAACAATAATGAACATTACTTAGCAAGACACTGCCACATGTTGACACAAACCCAACAGTAAGATGCTGATTTACCAAGGTTATGAAACCTTACCAAATAGTTTGTACAGTGCTGCCAACATAAGCATGTAGCAAGTTTCTGAGCTCAATTGTCAGACCTCCTATTTGTACATATGTGTAAGAAAGCATAGAGAATAATGGAAGGTTATATGCTGCAATGCCAGCATTGCTAATTCCTGGGGAAAAAATTGGAGAAATCAGGGCTCATAAAGAAAAATAGAATTAATTTGGGCTCTTTTTTTTATTTTAGGTTATTTTACTTATTATTTTGAGCACATGTAACTTATACAATTGAAAAATAACCAACATAGAAAATTTCTTGGGAGACTAAAGGAGTTTATTCTTTCTTAAGAAGATTTTGAATAATTTTTGTTCTAATTTAGAAGTAATAATTTTTTAAAAGGCAGTTTTGATTAATAAATCTTCCAGATTAATAAAACATTCTGTGAAAAATTTAAATATTCTAAAATAAGTTGAGATTGTATAATTAATATTCAAGATTTAGTTCTGATTTTCAGTTTATTTTCCGATATCTATTTCATGAAAAGCTTCATTATATAAGAGATGTTCAGGCTTTACAAAGATAAATGAATCTCTGTCATAATATAACTGTCCAAGAGAAATGTATGTCATTATCCACTCACAACATACATATTTATAGATGGAAATATACATTGCTTACTTTCTGGATTTATTCTTATTCCAGCAACTACAAATTCTATATTAGATCATCAGGCTCTAGAGCACATTACGTGATTTTAAAAGTGGCTAAGGTATATTTCACTTAGGGTAATCAAAATTTTTTAGCCATAACCATTAACAGAGCCTAGGAAGGTTCTTGCTTTATGTGATATTTATGTTTTTGATGTAGTCTCATTATAAAGACTAGCATGTAAGTTGAGTTTGCTAATAATTGGTTCTTTAGGTCACTGAATTTAAAGAAAACCATAATGCCTAATTATGCACACACAGCATGTAGGTATACATTGTTATATATATAAATAAAGACAGTGTGAACATAGAGTTCAGGTGCAATTTAAAATAGTTTAATATAGTAAATTACATACCAACTTGATGTCCACACTCTATACAGATGATGCAAAAAAAATGTGTACACATTGTAAGAAAGGAACAAACTGCATTAAAAATTTAATACTCAATGTATAATGATAACAAAAGATGAATACTTTTGACTTCCACAATTACAAATGGTGTTCAAGGTATATTCATAATATGATATATAATACAGACATAACATCTATAACATATAACACAGAGATAACATCTTTTATAATGAGCAGATATTTTTGGCAACACCCAGTCTTTATACTTGAGGAGCAAGTATTGACTGTATACCAGAGGGTGCCAAAAAAGGTATACACATTTTACGAAAGGAAAAAACTGTATTAAATTTATAAGAGTCATGTTTGACTTCTGCAGTGACAAGAGTTGCCCAACATGACTTGTATTCATCTTTTCTCATGTGTTTATGTTGAGTATTACAATTTTAATACTGTTTTTTTCTTTGCTCTTAAAATGTGTATACCTTTTGTTGGCACTCCCTGTATAGTCTATTTATGAATCCACTTAGTTTTTATATAGTCATGACTCACTTAGCAATAGGGATACATTCTGAGAAACACATACGTCATTAGGCAATTCTGTTGTGTAAATGCTGTAAAGTGTACTTACACAAACCTAGATGGTATACACTACTACACCTCTGGTTCCTATTGCTCCTAGGCTACACACCTGCTCTGTACTGAAAGAGGGAGAACTCAAATATAACCTATATGTTATTTAAATAAAATTCAATTTTAACTAAAATTCATCTTACTGATAATAATATATTTGGATAAAGGTATCATGGATTTGTCTGAAATAAATTGAGTCAGACGATAATAACTCATTCTGAAAGTGCATTCTAGTTATCACTTCTCTAATACTAAGCCACCTAAAATTTGAAAATATCCAAACGTATTCAAATATATTGGCAATTATAAACTACTATCTTGTAAATACATATTTGTGTCTCATTTGTAATCCACAGTCCCCTTCTGAAAAGAGTGTTGATTTCTAAAACTACAATACCCTGTAAGTATATTTTCTATAAAAACTATAGAGAGAGCATCACTTGTCTAACATGGAAAGTTTACCATTTAACTGAAGGAACCAATTTAACAAATAATGAGTGAAGGACTATTTTTGTCTCTTTCAAGTTTAGAACGGGTACAAAATGTAATATTATAACTATCATATCAAAAAGAAATAGAGATGATCCATTAGAGCCTAATATATTATAAAGTGCCTTCAATAATAGAATGAGAAATACTTTTGCAAACTACAACTACTGAGAATATTTAATGTTAAGTGCCATATTTGCAATATTGTTAAGATCTTGAGGTAACCTTGTCACACCTGAAATGCAAATGCACTCAGACCTGGTGGGCTGTTCATTACGATAGTTCTTGATCTAAGTTACAAGATACAGCCAATGACAATTGTCTATTAACCTACGTGGGGGAAAAAAGCTACCTACAGTTAATGACTGCAGATAAATAGGATTGACATTTTTACAAGGAACATCAGCTTCAACCTAGACAGTTTTATGCTTCTTCTCATTGCTAATTATTATTATTATTATTTTTTTTTTTTGCTAATTATTATTTTTGAAACTCTCAGGTGATACTTTTTATTATGGTAGAATAATTTTCTGACAATTTCTAATATATATGTCCTTATTTAAGGTAAGTTCTAAGATAGATAAGAGAGTGAAGAGAGTCAAATGTATAATGTTTTAGACACCCAGTTGAAGGACTCCACTTTGTTAAAATATATCTTGAAGCTATAAACCCACTACCTATGGAAATTATTTCTTTCTGTATACTATGACGTCTAAAGCCAAATGATCACATAAGCATGAGCATATTACTTATTTTTAAGGTATGTTACTATGTTACTTTTTTTTTAAAGACAGAGTCTCACTTTGTTACCCTTGGTAGAGTGCAGTGGCATCATAGCTCACAGCAACCTCAGACTCTTGGGCTCAAGCAATTTTCTTGCCTCAGTCTCCCAAGTAGCTAGGACTATAGGCACCCTCCACAATTCTCGGCTATTTTTAGAGACAAGGTCTTACTCTGGCTCAGATTGGTCTTGAAGTTATGAGCTCAGGCAATCCACCTGCCTTGGTCTTCCAAATGCTGGGATTACAGGTGTGAGCCACCGTGTCTAGCTGTATGTGATCTTTTTAATGTTCATTTCTAGTAATCTATCTTTATAGTCTTAATTTTTATAACCATGCAAGAAATGTCAACTTGTATAAAAAGAAGTTCCTACATAAGATTAAAATTAAACAGGGAGTAATGGAAAACATAAATCAGTCATTTTTCTCTCCAAACTTTGAGAAGTAAAACATGTTGAACCATGAATAAGAATAATAATTTCGATCCAAATTTTACAAGAACATGTTTTTTTCTCTCCATAGCATTTCCTTTTCCTTACCTTAACTTTTCAATATTTATTTCTATGTTATTCTAAAATTTCACTTTATTTTCCAACTCATGCAAATATAAAATAAATCTAATATGAAGAAACAAGATTTTCACATATATCATTCTTTTAGTTTGCTGTTACATGACTTTGCACCAAGAAATGCCTTGTCTTCTTTGTAATGGCTTATTTCATATCTTCTTATGCCTACAGGTAGGCCCTATTCAATTATATTACAGAATTCATAATGTAACTATTAGTAGTATATAGGCATCTTTGGCAACTATACTCAATTCGGCCACCTGGGTATCACTTAATAACATGTTATAAAATGGTTCATGAATTAATGAGATAATTTCTTCCTTTTATTTCATTATAATGATATATCATAACAATTTATGCTAGATCATTAAAAGTGTTGCAACAGATTCAACTTCAAATCACAAGTCTGTCAAAATATCAGTTGATAAAAAGAACAAGCTGGCAGAATTTCTTACCTTGAAAAATACAACCTAAAATATGGACTATATCAAGATTCAGCGATTGATTGTTAGGGCTAAATATATCCTAAGAAGTCAAGTGCATTTCAAAAACATCTTTTCTTACCCCACTTTTGGAATGGATAGAATAATTTCTGACAGATGTTACAAGGAATTATTTTATACGTTGATAAAGACTTTAAACATTTTTATGGCAACATTTTAAATAGCTGTAAAGGAAATTCTTTCCCTTATCAAAACATAGACTTTCCTGTACTGCTTAAATGTTTCTAGGAAGCATATATAGAAATCTAGAAATCTGTATTAAAATTATATAGAAAGAAGTAACAAGATAATATGAATTTCATTTGGTCTTCTTTTTGGCTTCTATATTCAGTTACTGCACCTTGTTTTAAGATATATATTACATGTTTCTCACAGGGTAGTGAAATGCTTGTCTTGGACACACAATTTAAGAGAGTACAAAAGTTCAGTCATAAAGTTAAACATTATAATGTTTTTACAGTATTTAAATATTTAACAGTTTTTTAATTGTTGAAAAAACGTAATAAAAAATAACAAAATGCTAAATAAACAGAGAATCAGTATGTTTCAAACCTTATGGGACACAATAGAGGGAAAAAGAAACAGTTATTATTTCTCCAAGTTTTTGTTTCTTGATGCTGAAGACAGAGAAAATCGATTGATCATGGGATTGATGGAGGACGAGATTTCTGAGAAGTTTAGTTTACTTCTGAGAAGTTAAGACATTTTCAGGGAGTTTTCAAGCCCTTAATTATACTGGTTAATTTTATGTATCAAATTGTCTAGGCTAAAGAATGCTCAGGTTTGTCTGTGAGGATGTTTTTGGAAAATAGTAGCCTTTGGATTTGTGGACTGATGAGACTGAACCACCCTCACCAGTGTGGATGGGGAGTATCCAACTGCTGAGTCAGAAGACGAGCTAACTTGCTCTCTGTTTTAGAATATGCACCTTTTCTGACTTTAGATCCCTGAGATCCTGGTTCTCTGGCCTTCAAGACTGGGACTTCCATTATCTGGTCCCTCAATTCTCAGGCCTTTGGACTTTGGCCAAAATATACCACCAGCTTTCCTGTTTCTCCAGCTTGCAGGTAACAGATCATGGGATTTCTTGGCCTCCAAAATCATGTGAGTTAATTCCTGCCAAAAATCAATCTTGCCTCTCTCTCAATATGTTCAGAGCTATATATATATGTGCATACTTTGTACCTTTAGATATTCATACATATAGTTATATATACACAAAGAAGTCTTGCTATATATCTCCTCCCCATATAGAAACCATGGGTTTTGTTTCTCTGGAGATCTCTAATACAGGGAATATTGTGTGCTGGCTGCTAGAAATTTAGAGAATTTTTTTTTTTTTTTTGAGACAGAGTCTTACTATGTCACCCTAAGTAGAATGCCGTGGTATCACAGCTCACAGCAACCTCAAACTCTTGGGCTTAAGCTATTCTCTTGCCTCAGCCTCCCATTAGCTGGGACTACAGGCGTTCGACATAATGCCCAGCTATTTTTTTTGCACTTGTCATTGTTGTTTAGCTGGCCCAGGTCGGGTTCAAACCCACCACCCTCAGTGTATGTGGCTGGCGCCCTAAGCACTGTGCTACAGGTGCCAAGCTGAAATTTAGAGAAATTAATCAATTTTTTTGCTACACAGGGGAAAAAAATGAAGTATTTTTGTTAGAGGCAGATGTGATAAGACTAATAAACTTTAAGTAGGATGCTTCCTACTTGTATAAAGGAAATAGAAATTTAGCAAGACCAAGGAAGAATTCATCAAGACCTACAGAAACACCAGTCATCATGGGCTGTTGAACAAAGAAGCAAGTTACATACGTATACTCTTAAAGTAAATGTTCTTGTATGCATGTAAGTATATGTGTCCGATAGTCTTTGGTTTGACTAAGGTCATAACAATTGATACAATGCTTAATTTCATAATAAAAAATAATGTTTTCAATTCCTACACCATATCACTCACCAGGGGAAACATTAAGTGTCAAGCAGTGAATTCATATATATATGTAAAATATTTTAGTCAGAATATATATCTCCATCAAAAGTATGTTTATTTATTACATTTTTATTTCTAATATATCTTAATATTATGTAATGGCAACAAAAAAATGAAACCATGTATATTCTTGCTTTGTGTGTGAACTCACTTATTTTCATCTTCAATTTATTTTGAGAAATAGGACTCTAGAATTGTTTTCAAAATTTAAAAATTCATGTGATTGTTCTTACATTTAAAAGACTGAATAAAAAAAGACAAGATGAAAAAAATGTAATTAAAATAACCAGAAAATTAGGAGGCGCTTGTGGCTCAAAGGAGTAGGGCACCGGCCCCATGTGCCGGAGGTGGTGGGTTCAAACCCTGCCCCGGCGAAAAACTGCAAAACAAACAAACAAAACAAAACAAAAAAAACCCCCAAAAAACAGAAAATTAAACAAATCTCTATCCCTATATTCCTGTATTGATTTCCCTTCTGACCAAGTGGATCAATTAATATGAAATTGTTATAGAACTATCAATGAGGAAATACGCACAACGTTTGCTTGATTAGAAATCATTTGGGGACTTTCAAGTTAAAGATGGTTATAAAATTGGATCACATATGTGTTAACTTCATTTGGAAGATTTCCCCTCTCTTACCATTAAACTCCTGTTAAAGGGCCTGACTCAATTAAGGGAGGATTTCTCTGTAGTTCCACAGTTACACTTTTACCCAAACAAAATTCTAAAACATATTTATAAATTCAGGCTGCCTATGGCTTTACCACTTCATTAGAGAGAAAAAATGGAGGGAAATGTATACACACATACATGTACACAGACATACTTCATATTTATTTCTTTAAAGTAACTCTCAGCTAAGTCTAAACATCAGGGTAAATAGTTTTTGTTTCTTCGTTGTTTATACTTTGTTAGATGAATGAAAATAGGTGCCATAATCTTAATGGCCCTTAGAAATATCTAACTTAAAACCGGTGAAAAGGAGAAATTGCTCATTTGTCTTTGTTTTTGAGACAGGCTCTTGCCCTGTCACTTGGGCTGGAGGGCAGTGATGTTATCTGCAGCATCAAACTCATGGGCCCAGGGATCCTCCTACCGCAGCCTCCAGGTAGCTGGAATTAAAGTCACATGCCACTATGCATGGCTAATTCTTCTATTTTTTCATAGAGACAAGGTGTTGCTCTTTTTCAGGCTGGTTCCCAACTACTGGCCATCGCAATCCTCCCTCCCACCTCAGCCTCCCAGGATGTGAGATAACAGACATGAGCCACCATGCCTGGCCCATCTATGTCTTTTTGTGGTCTGTTAATATGATTTTATAGCGAGGCTTTACTTAGTTTACTCTAAACACAGTTTGGGATTGTCTGTTTTTCTGAGCATGTTATCATCTGCGTTCACCCTAATGCTCACACATAGGGTACAGTGCATCTTCTTTATTACTAGAGCATAAATGGGGAGCCCAGAGAGAAATGCTCACCTGCTCCACCTTCTGGAGCATCTCCCAGGACACGGAACACTGTTGACTCTAGCGCCCAACATCGAGCTGCTGGAAACATGGATAGTTTTCATTACCCTCTGGTCAGAACAAGGTGGGATGCTGATGAATACTTGCTCAGTGTTACTCACAGCAGGAAGATGGTCTCTGATGACCAAAAATTATTAAACAGGCAGCCACCTGTGTGCTGCTTTAAGTGATGGCTATAAATCTGATTTCCTTTCAACAATAACATTTATAATTTTAGTAATATAGTAAAAATAATAATTATTATTTTTTCTTAATACTTATCTTTATTACGAAAGTGTTTCCAAAGTAAAATGATCCTCATGATAAGGAATGTTTCCAGAGATAAAATGAATAATTATATTTTTATATAAAAAAATCATCAAAACACATTAATAATAGACAAAATAAGGCTAATTGGCTAGCAGTATATTATTGCATTTGTAACAGAGATGCCCAAGCACAGAAATGTCTTAAGAAAACAATTAGGGTTTTATCACCTATCCTATTTCTCACTGCACATTAAAAAAAAAAAAAAAAATCCAAAACCTCACCACCACCCCCTCCCATGACAACAAATGGTGATGGAGGTAAATGACGGTGTGGGCACATTATTAATTATTGAGTGCTTACTATGCTGCAGGTAGAGTACATCTATGATCACATTTAACGATACCGCACCGGATTTGAGTCCAAGTGGTATGCTCTGGAATGCATTTCCCTAACCATTGCCAGTTATCTTGCCTCTAAAAAACTGGGAGACCAAGCTGATCACACGCACCATCTGTCAGGGCTGGCCTCTGAGCAGACTGCTGCCCTGCTTCTTTAGCTCCTCGCTTGGAAGAATCATAAGCAAGACCAGTGTGACCGAGTTACCACACACAGAAAGCAAATCCACACAAACAGTTTTTATTGTAGCAAAGAAGGACGCTATACAAGTCAGAAACACGTTCTGGAGAGAGGAAGGCATCAGTCTGTGTGAGTGGAGATGGGCCTGCTCAAGGGGAGGCCTTACAGGAGGTGTGGGCTGTCACCTGGCACCGGCTGATTTATGGGAGGTGTGGGCTGTCACCTGGCACCAGTTGATTTACGGGAGGGGTGCGCTGTCACCACCTGATTGGTGCACACGATTGGCAGGTAACTGCATTCTCCTGCAGTCCCCTCCTCTAATTGATCCCTGCTTCTCCAACTTTAGGAACTATCCTCCTAGCCTGGATTTATCACCTGAAGTTTTGGTCCCTGCCTAACACTATCCATGATCTTTTTTCTATAAAATAGGAATAATAATCTCAATCTCACAGTACTACTGTAAACAAAGCACCAAATAGGGTGTCTGACATATAATTGGTGCTAAAAAAAAAAATGCCAATTTCCTCCCATTCTTGGAAAGCAAATGTGAGATCTGACAATTAAGTTTCTGAACTCATCCTAGAAAAAGGGCTGTATACCTCCTTGCTAAGTATCACTATGCGCACCCTCAAAGCTCTCCCTTCAGCCATCTGGTGACAGTAGTGATATTCAGTAATGAGGTATGTAGCCTTTTTCAGGATGAGTTTGTAAACTTAATAATCAGAACTCAGCTCATGCAATGACACTTCTCACAGCTGTTCCACAAAAGAGTTCCAAAATTCCTTCGAAGTGAGGACTAGGCATAGTACCTCAAAAGTGACTGTAGTGAAAGTCAGCAATCAGCTAGGCAGCATGTTTTGCAGGATTAGTTTTTGAACTTCATTGTCTGACCTTATATGTGTAGTAAAATCTTTTAGCTTTCACTAGTATATTACCCTGGGAACTTGGTTTTGTTTTGTCTTTACAAAGAAGTGTGTGCCTTTCATGGTAACAATCTAGCGACTCAAAAGAAAATGTCAAAATTGTGCCAGTGAAATTCAAAGCAGCTAAAAGAACACAAAGCTTCTATTGCAATTTATACTGATCCAGACACCGTGCTATTTTTTCACCGTGTGTCTCATTTAATCTTACAGGATGGTGATCCTTACTAATTGACATTCATATTGCAGATGGGGAAAACTGAGGCATAAGTGAGTTTCTTTAATTTATACAAGAGTTCATCAAGAGGAATTAAAGGCAAATAATGGATTTGAATCCAAGCCTGTTGACACAGAAGCCCAAGGTTTTCCTACTCTCTAGTAGCAAGATGTAAAATTTCAATTTATTAACACTAAATTTTTATTTTTTGGATGTTGATATCTCAAGTGTTGGAAGTGGAATTAAACTTGAAATATATTTCATCCCCAAATGTGCAATCCTGGGTATAATTGCATTTTGATACACATTCTAAAGATATAGAAGTATCTCGTGATTTTGTTCATTGTTTTTATTTTGATAAAATAATCCAGTATGAAACAGTAAAATATAAAGTGACAGAATCATACCATTTGTGTGTTTTTAAAACCAGTATCTATTCCCTGTATTGTAATACTTGTGGCTAAATTGATTTCCGAGTACCCACTAGCTGGTGTGATTCACTAACTCTGTACATTACTAACAGCAATGGTTTGAAAACAAATGGATCATTTGTTCCCTGAGAATATTTTTTACATGTTGTTGAACTCAAAGCATTTCTGCACATTAACTGTAAAGATAACACAGCAGTATGGGAGAAATGTTTAGAAAGCTACATAGCCTCTCACCGCAGAAGCTTTAAATGATTACTTTCTTTTTATACCAAGAACCTGTCAGTGCTTTGTACCTCACATTGGCTGAGCAATTTCTATTTTTCTGTTCTTCATATGAGACTTTTCTAATCTTCCTCTACAAATTACACATATAGATGTTTATATCATGTGCTTACTTCTAGGATGCAGAGTTCCCATTTCCATTCTTTTCAAATTCTGAAGTCCTCGTGATTTACTTTTATTTAGCCACAAATTCTGATCACGATGATTCCAGCCGGCCTGATGGCAATGAAGGCATTAGAACTTCCTCCTTTCTCCCAGAACCAGAGTGGTGTTTCCATGAAATATTTCTCGGGAAGGGCTTGTCATGCCAGAGTAGGGATTCTCTTCTTGCAGCAGGCATAGGCTTACCTCTGCTAGGGCTGGGGTTTATAACCCACGTGACCACGTTCAGTCATTTAACATTTGACAGTTACAAAGAAATTCCATATGCCTTTTCTCACTGCATTAAATCCTTTCTGGAACAAGTTACAACATAACAAATGAAATAAACATTTTTTTTTCCATTTTACCTTCCAATAACCCTGGCAAGAATTCAGGGCAGGTGTTAATATTCCCACTGATCACGTGAGAAACCTGGGGCTCAAAGTTATCACCTAGATTGTGTCAAGGTCATATAATTAAAATTACAGCTCAGAAAAGCCCATATTCTGAAACATAGGCATGCGATTCAGCCATAAGGAAAAAGGTGGAGACTTTACATCTTTTGTAAAGATGTAAAGACTGTCTTTGTTTCTGCTTTCTCTGCTTAAAAGGACACCAGAGTAAAGAGTTTAAGGTTTCCTATAGTCAAACCACTTGGATTCATGCTTTGACCCAGAAGAACTTCTCTGACTGTGTTATTTTGGACAAATCCTCTAACTCCTCTATGGCTCAACTTTTCTCTTATGTCAGGTCTTGTTTTTTTTTTTTTGTTTTGTTTTATGCAATGATTCTTGTCTTATCATGAGCATCCTATTCATTCAACTATTGTTAAGTGTGCAAATAAATTAACAGTAATAAACTCAATCTCAGTTGTTTTAGAGTGTTTATTTTCTACATAAAATCAGTGCATATGAGTAAACAAATACCTGACTTACTTAAGAGCTGGCAAAGCCTGAGGAAAGATGAATGCCTTACACAGCCATAGCCTATCTATTCCCAATGCATGAGAGACAGTCTCTGGAAACTTAAGAAAAGAGAAATAAAATGTCTCAGAGAAAACACTGAAGTAGCCACTGACTATCTTAGGTATTGCCTTCCGTTTCCCTCCCAAACAGCCAACTTTCCAGCTTGTACCATGAACTTTGTACAAGGGTATATGTCAGATCTCCTAAGTGTAGAGTATAAATGTCTTAACACAATCATTAAGAAAGTGTGGTAAAGGCTATGTTAACCTGTTTGTTGTAAGTATTTCAAATTGCCTATAAAACCAGCACATTGTACCTCATAAATGCATTATTGTACACAACTATCATTTAATTAAAAAAAAAAGAAATAAGAAAAAGGAGTAGCAGTTGAGATGGAAATAAAACCATTAATACTAGCAAATAAATAAACTCAGAGCCATAGCTGGGTGTGAGGCCATATAGATGTATTAACTGAACCCAAATTAGGCTGATTTAAGCCACAGGCATGGCCCCTCCCAGACCTCCATACAGAAGGAGGAATACAGAGTATGTTTCACTTAAAAAGCTTTAAGACAAGGCTATTTTATTGCTGAAGAGTATCCCGTGGTATCCATATACCACAGTTTATTAATCCATTCGTGTGTTGATGGGCATTTGGGTTGATTCCACATCTTCGTGACTAGGAATTGAGCTGCGATGAACATTCTAGTGCAAATGACTTTAGCGTAAAGTAATTTTTTTCTTCTGTGTAGATACCAAGTAATACTATTCAGCATTAACAAAATACATGGAAACTTTACACATCTTTTGTATTTACCTGGAAGGAGTTGACATTCTTTTTTTTTTTTTTTTTTTTTAAACAGTCTCAAGCTATCACCCCGGGTAGAGTGTTGTGGCATCAGAGCTTACAGCAACCTCCATCTCAGACGGAAGCAATCCTCTTGCATTCGTTTTTCTATTTTTAGGTCTCTCTTTTTTGCTCAGGCTGGTCTTGAACTCATGAATTCAAGCAATACAACTGCCTTGACCTCCCAGCGTGCTAGGATTATAGGCATAAACCGCTGCACCCAGCCAAGAACATACTTCTTCATAAAGTATCACAAGAATGGAAAAGCAAGTAACCAGTGTACCCAATACTAATATGAAACCAATAGATAAACAAGTACACCCACCCACGAGCTAAAAACAAAATTAAATTTAAGTAGCGGGAAGGAAAGCAGGGAAAGAGTAGAGAGGAGGAGGGAGATTGGTAAGCTCTCACCTACTGTGCACAATGTGAGGGTATACAGCACACCCTCTGGGTGAAGGCTCATCTAGCACTTGAACTTTACCTGACAATGGAAACAATGTAACCTAATCATTTGCACCTTCATATTAATATGAAATTTAAAAATAGAAAAAAAGAGAGAAGGCTTGTCCTCTGGACTCTGCTAGTACCCAAGATGAAGACGGGGCAGAGCAATTGCAAATTGGTGGCGCCGTTAGCTCAAGCGGCTAAGGCACCAGCCACATACAACAGAGCTGGCGGGTTTGAATCCAGCCTGGGCCTGCCAAACAATGACAGCCACAACCAAAAAAGTAACCAGGCATTGTGGCGGTGCCTGTAGTCACAGCTACTTGGGAGGCTGAGGTAAAAGAATTGCTGAAGCCCAGGAGTTTGAGGTTGCTTTGAGCTGTGACGCCACAGCACTCTACCCAAGGCAATAGCTTGAGTCTCTGTCTCCAAAAAAAAAAAAGACAAATTATTCTAATATAATATCTAGATTTTCTTACTTCAAAACAAAACAACAACAACAAAATACGATAAGAAAATACTAATATACACACACGGGTCCCTGCCCAGGAATTTTGTGAACTAGCCCACACACATCCTATGGGCCACAGTAAATATCATTGTCACTGATGGAAAACATAGAAGTACCCAGAAAACTTTTTCCAATGAAGAATGGAGACAGTGATGGCCACAGGCAGGTCCTGGATGGTTCCTTAAAGAGTATACTTTCGACTCCAGAGTATATCTGAAGTCTGAGTTCCTCCTCAGGAGCTTCTCTATCTTTGTTTTTATTATATTTTCCCAAAGATGTCTTACTTCTTTAAACTGTGCTCAAGTTGTTTCTTGTGCCTTTTTCCCCTTCTCTTGTCTACTGTCCACTTCTTCTCATGCTTTGCTCAGATGTCATCTCCAATGAGAAAATAGTTCTTCTAGGCAGTCTACCTATCATAGCCTCTAATAGGCCTGTTTAATATAAAATACTACTTTAGTTTTTTAGATTTAATTTATTACTTAAGTATCTATCTTTTCATAGGCTTTGCACAAAATGTGTACTTAATACGAGATGAATAAACCAATGAATCAATAAATGAGTGTACCCTACCTCATGCTGATGGGGACCTCTTTCATGTAAAATATTTTACTCTCTCTAAGTAAAATATCTTATTCTTTTTCTAAATGGTTTGCCAAAGATAAATTTTCAACAATGTAATTTTCTATATGTATGCACATATAGTAACCTTTTGAAATTCTTCTGTGACAATACAAGTTTTGTGGGATCTTTGCAGTTTTTTTAGCTGAACTCATTATTCGCTTCTTGGTATTAACTATAATGCTAAGAGAAGCATGCTCTCTTTCTCTTTCTCTCTCTCAATCCTCCTCATTTAAACACAACTTTCCTCTAATAAATTCTATAGTATCACACATTAGGGTGAAAATTAAGGGTCTCCCTGTTGCTTGTAAAATCACCTATTTCATTATGTTCCTAATACCTCTTGACCAAGCAAGAGCGAGACCCCATCTCTACTAAAAATAGAAAAACTAGCCTGATGTTGTGACAGAACCGTCTAGTCCATGTTACTTGGGAGGCCGAGGCAAGAGGATCGCTGGAGTCTAAGAATTGAGGTTCCTTGAGTTGTGATGCTACGGTACCCTACTGAGGGCAACAAAGTGAGACTCTGTCTCAAAAAAAAAGGAAAGAAAGAAAGAAACAGCTTGAAGGAAATGTTAAAAAGAAATGCTTTCTCAAAAATTTCATAATTTCTCTGCTAAATTTCCCAGCCCTAGATTCTAATCAGATGCAGGAGCCATTCTTCTAAACTAATGACACACCACGTGAAAGAAATAATGACCATGTATAATCCCCATCCTAAAAACAAAAAGGAAATTCTGTATGTATCAAATGTTGATAAATGTTTACATGGCCCATAAACCAAGGCAATTTTTAGATAGCTTTCTGTAGACTATAATCCTAAAGTTTCCAAGACAATATTTTCCCATCAAAAGTTATGCAAATTATAATGAATTATGATCACTGATTTCAAGTACAGACTTTGTGCTGAAAGAAATTTTCATTCAAACAAATACGTCTCCATACCACTGGAATTACAAGTTGCAAGCATGTCTAGCATTCATTAAGAGCCTTTTATTCAGGTTCAAGTGTTTGAACACCAGCTGGTTGTCAGGAAGATTTATCAAATTCTTTCTATGGAAAGATCATCAAGTTTTAGGGCTGCTTGCAATGTCTCAGTAGCTTTTCATTACCATCTAAATAAGCAAACTTATACCACTGAGAAATTGGAACACTGTGGGACCTAAAGCCTGTAAATAAAATATTACATCCTTAATAGAATAATAAATCCCATTCTTCCAGGCAGCTCTTCCAGGATCTAAAGCTAAATCTTCAGGGGAGGGGATTTTCATGGAGGAAAATGCCTATCTCTCTTTATTTCCAGGCATAGGGAAAGCCTGTTTTTCATTTGTGTGGGGTTACATCCTGGCTAAACATTTGCACTTCTGACTTCACCTTACTTAGACTACTGTGTGTGCTTGAATTAAACAAATGATCTCAAAAGTCAAAAGCCATACTGAGAAGAAAGTGGTAAAGATTTCTGATGGAGGGCGGAGCCTGTGGCTCAGTGAGCAGGGTGCGGGCCCCATGTACTGAGGGTGGTGGGTTCAAACCCAGCCCTGGCCAAACTGCAACAAAAATAAAAATAGCCGGGCGTTGTGGCCGGCGCCTGTAGTTCCAGCTACTCGGGAGACTGAGGCAGGAGAATCGCCTAAGCCCAGGAGTTGGAGGTTGCTTTGAGGTGTGTGACGCCACGGCATTCTACCAAGGGCGATAAAGTGAAACTCTGTCTCTACAAAAAAAAAAAAAAAAAAGATTTCTGATGGAAGCAGAAGTGGTGGACCCCGCAATGACTTGACACACTGATTAGCTTAAGTGATGAAAGTGGATTTTATCCTTTATGTCCCAGGCTGCATTTCAATCTCCTTTAGTTTCCTAGAAAAGTGCTCTTAGTACACAGTTCTCATATACACACAAAGGAAGATTTTCTGGCTAGGTTACTGATCCTATTAAAGTATAACACGGAGGCATATTTATTTAAATTTAATATGTAAAGACATAAATATAAAATGTTATGTCAATTAATATAAAACCAGCACACATTAATTCATTCTGCTTGTATTTTGATATTTAAAACTATTAAATCGGGAGGTGCCTGTGGCTCAGTGAGTAGGGCGCCGGCCCCATATGCAGGGTTGCGGGTTCAAACCCAGCCCCTGCCAAACTGCAACAAAAAAATAGCCGGGTGTTGTGGCGGGTGCCTGTAGTCCCAGCTACTTGGGAGCCTGAGGCAAGAGAATCGTGTAAGCCCAAGAGTTAGAGGTTGGTGTGAGCCATATGAAGTCATGGCACTCTACTGGAGGATGGTATAGTGAGACTCTGTCTCTACAAAAAAAAAAAAAAAAACTATTAAATCATAAAAAGGAAAAATATATGACATTATCCAAATTCACATGAACTTAAAATCACAACAAAAGCTTACTGACCTAATAAATAACTATCTCTTTACAAAGGTTAAAGCCTTTGTAACATTTTCCTTTACAAAGGCTTAGTAAATCGGGCTTAATTGGAGAAAACGTGGTTAAGAACCATACAGACAGCACATCCCTTACGTAGTAGTTTGGTTCTGTAAATTGCCTGAGGCAAAGCGGTGAAAACACAGCACAAGAGGATCTAAAATAATCTGCAAATGACTCTTGGTCAAAAGTTAAGAATAAAAAATTTCAAATAATTATCTAAAATCAAGTCATTATTTAGATACAAGTATAAGTTTAAATAATCCATGAGAAAATAGTGTCTTCAATACATTTGAAAGCTTACAAATTGAAGCATTTATTATGCAGTTTCCCTGAACTGGTGTTGAAGAACAATCCTCAGAGAATATCTGTTCAACATATTTTGGCTATAAATGTGAGGAAACAGTGAACTTGACTTAAAAGTAGAGGAATGATAAATACATAAAAGTAAAAGTTATAGAATGACAGTTGCCGTAGGAGAGTCCAAGGTAGATTTCTATGGAATGTAAAATACAGATTATACACTAGTTATCTAAAGTTTCTTGGCAGAAATGACTGTATTTGTGCTGCACGTTTAAGAATAGATTGAACTAAATCAATTAGAAAGGTAATGGATTTCATGAGCGAAACAATAACAATACCAAATGCAAAGACCCTAGGGTTTAGGGATCATGCATAGAAACCAGCAAGAATTTCTGTTTGTATAAATACAAGCTCTGTGCAGGGACTGGTTGGCAAATAGGCTGAACTCTAAGGTTGGAGTCATATTCCACATGTTCTTTAGATCCCAAGCTGAGCTGTTTGCATTTAATTCACTAAGCATTGAAAGTCTTAAAGTAGAGAACTACCATGCTCCAATCTCTAAAAGAAAGTAGAAACCAGCAATGATCTTGACGCACCCCTACCTCTTCCAATCTTAAAATCAAAATCAGGGTATGACCCAGAGAAGCATATGAGTAGCATATTAGCATTGTGCCACTAATGTGCAATTCACAGTCATTTATTTGAGATATATTTTAATGCATATACCTGGGCATTCTGCTATTGTACCACACTCTTGAAGTACAAGACAGTATTTGTTGAGGTTCATGAATATTTGCAGTTTCTGAACTTGAGCTATTACTTTTGAAAGAAGAAGCTTTTACTTTAGAAAAAATATAAGAGGAAAGAAATTGGAAATACAACCTTTGCATCATCGAATGTTCTGTCCCAAAAGATAAGAACAACAAACCCTGTATTTACTTTATTAACTCTGCTTCCTCAATCTTAGTAAACTTTGAATTAGAGTACAAAGAAGTGAGGAATGCATAAAACTATAATACTGACATTGAGTTTATGTCTTCCAAATTAAAATTATTTACATCAGCTAAGAGCTGTCAGTTAATAAAGGTAATTATATTTAATTAAATACATAGCAAAAGTCAAGTATGCATTTTATTAATGTTTTTAAATGTGAGAAGATGAACACACAAAATTTGAACTTTATATACTCATATATGCATACATATGGAAATATGAACAGAGATAGGTGTGTGTTCGTGTGTGTGTATGCGAGTGGGGGAGAGGAAGAATTTTGACTCTATCTTTATTCTTCACTAATGCATAAATAATAAGCTTATAATGGTGCACTGAATGACTACAACACTGAATAACATGAGAGCTGCCAGTGAATAACTTCATTATTTCTACCAAGACACAATTATTTTATTTGATGTAAAGTTCTTTCAAATATTCTATATTCTGGTCCTGAATAAAAATGTCTGACAAATATTGAATCCAAATTCAAAGGACTGAGCCTTCTCCTCTTTGGAGAATTTTGTTAACCACCCCTCTATAGTAGGTCCCCTCAATAATGCTGTATCACAGAACCCCACTTTCATGAAGGTAGGATGGTAGTCATAGCGTTGTCCTTCTATTCGTGTGTTGACCCTCCCTTCCAGGTCAAGGGCCCTAAATACTGTGTTCTATTATATTTCTCATGCCCAGAAAAGTGTCTTGAATTTACTAATATATAATACAAATCTGTTGAATTAAAATGTAATTTTTCTTGGGAAATTCAATAATTTCTTAGGAGAAAATGTCACCAATCACTTGGATGTCCTTATAATTCCAATACTTATACGCTAACAATGATATTTTATTAATAAATACTCCTTATGATTAATAATAAGGATTTATATTTAATGTGATTATTTGTTGGAAAGGGAAATTGGAAGTATGAACTTAAACTTGGCTTTCATTTGTTCTACATACTCTTATTGGATTCATACTATTACAATTCATCATATTAGCATTTATGAGATACAAAGATAAATGAGACAGTTCCTCCTGGGAAAAAAATGAATAACCTAGTAAATACAAAATAGAAATACTGTAATTCAAATTAGAAAGTCACAATTGGCATTAGAAATTTGCAGCAGTAGTGTTTATCAAATTTCTTTTGCTACAATCCCTAGCAATAAATTCATTTTATACTGCATACATATATATAAAACTAAAACAAATGAGTCACAGCACAATATTTTACTTTTACTGTATGTAATAGCCTCTAATTTTCTCCATTCTAGCCTATCCTTTATTGTGGTTCTTGTTTAGTCCTGGGTGTCATTAAGCTGCACAAAGAAAATCAACATGGTACAAAATCACTGAGCTATTTGGAGAAGCAGCTTTTTCAATAAGATGGCATTTATGCTAAATGTTCAATTGATAAAATCATATTATATTATTGTAATGTATAATATGAATATAACAGTAGTTATGCATGTAAATTAGAGGAAATTTCAGACAGACAGAACCTTATAAGCGATACTATTTAGAAAATGTGAGAGGCATAAACAATTATGACCAAGTTATTGTACTTGGCTGACGTGGTAGGCAGAGTCCTATGATGACACTCTGGATTCATATGTCCTGATGTACACATGATGTGTAATATGAAAACCCTGAGTGTGGCACGATATGTAAATACAAGGTTATATCATTTCCACAATTACGTTACTTTTTCTGGCAAAAGGAATTTTGCATATGTAGTTAAACCCTTTTATACATTGAATTAATCCAAAGGAGATCACCTTGAGTGGGCATGACCTAATCAGCTGACCTCTTAAAAGGGAGATTCAATATATAATCACCCACATTTTCATATGAAAGATTAAACACAATTATAGCCCAGAAAGAAGGAGAGAAGAAAAGGGTGAGGGGAGTGGCAGTGGGGTGGATGGGTGGAGGGAGGGTAATCGATGGGACCTCACCTACTGGGTCTATTGCAAGGGTACATGTCAAATACATTAAGAGTAGAGTATAAATGTCTAAACACAACAATCAAATCAGTGAGGTGAAGGCTATGTTAACCAGTTTGATGTAAACGTTCCAAATCGTATATAAAATCAGCACATGTACCCTATAAATGCAGTAATGTACACAGTTATTATGTAATAAAAAATAAAATAAAATAAAGGGAGATTCAAACTCATAAATACCCCTTCTTGCTGACTGTAGAGATTCAGCTATCAAGAGATCTGCTCTTCGGCCATACCTCCCTGAACGTGCCCAATCTCGTCTGATCTTGGAAGCTAAGCAAGGGTCAGGCCTGGTTAGTACTTGGATGGAAGAGATCTTATCTGAAGAAAATGAATTCTTCAGGCCACACATGAGCTTTGGATGACGACATTAAGCCAACCGAGCCATCATCTCCGGATTGTGGAACCCTGAGCACAGAACCCAGCACAGTCCAGCAGATTTTGCAGCTATAGAAGGCTGCAATGACAGGTGGGTGCTAGCTTAAGCCACTAAGTTGAAGATAATCTGTTATCCAGCAATAGAAAACACCTGGAGTGTGTATTTACAAAGAAAAATGGCAAAAGAGACTCCTGGAAAAGTAACTGAAATTCAGATTGTAAGGTAGCATGAGGGCTTGCCAAGAAATTTGTGCTTTCTTGTTTAGGAACTGTAAAGACAAAGAAGATTTTGGAAGAGAAAATTACTTGAAAAGAAAGTAACCATTGGAATTGATGTCCTCACAATTACATTAATTGGATTACTTTCCTAGTTCTCATTTGAAATGGATGGACTTTGTTTTAAGAGCCAAGTTGTTTTTTTTTTTTTTTTTTTTAATAAGATGTACATATATAGAGAGATACTTTCAGGTGTGAGTATATTGAAATAGGTAATGATATAGTTATAAGTGTTTCAAGTAAAACTATAAGTAAATAGACAAATGAATGTGTTGCCAAAGAGCTGTGACCTTGGGAAGCCATGACAAATTTGGTGAGGATTAATTGTAATTGAATAGAAAAGACACTCTCTCCCCTTACGTATCTGGATAAAGTACTGAAGGGGATAACATCTGTCATCATGAAAGCAAAACAAAATATACCCCTGCTAGACCAAAACTGGCACTTTCTTTAACAACAGCACCAATACACCGAGGCATAAAGAATACCTCAGACTTTCTATTGTTCTATTTGCCAGTAGATGGTAACAGTCTGATACCTGTTGATGTTAGTAAACTTCTGTGAATCCTGGATTTATCTTGAGAAAAAAGTTCCCAATAGCTAAACAAATATTTTCATGCATTAATGGAAAACTTTTGTGTTAATTTTAAAAGAAATCTAAATTAATTTTTAATATTAAGATGGCAAAGGAGGACATATAAGTTATAATATATGTAAAAGAATATGTTATAGACGATTTCTAATAATTTCTGGATTATTACTATATTTTATTTTTATTTATTTATTTATTTTTATTTTTATTTTTTTTTGTAGAGACAGAGTCTCACTCTATGGCCCTCGGTAGAATGCCGTGGCCTCACACAGCTCACAGCAACCTCCAACTCCTGGGCTTAAGGGATTCTTTTGCCTCAGCCTCCCAAATAGCTGGGACTACAGGCGCCCGCCACAACGCCCGGCTACTTTTTGGTTGCAGTTTGGCCGGGGCCGGGTTTGAACCCGCCACCCTTGGTATATGGGGCCGGCGCCTTACTGACTGAGCCACAGGCACCGCTCATTACTATATTTTATATTTTTATTGTTAAAATTAGAATATGAACTAGATGCATTCAAGTGTCTGACATTTTTTTGAAAAATAAAATAGTGGAGGTGGAGCAAGATGGCGGCCGAGTAACAGCTTCCTTGCATCTGGGCACCGTGAGTCTGGGGAGATAGGACTCCAGGCAACTCTGGCTGGTGGGATCTGCCTATCATCACCCCTGTGAGGATACAGGGAATCAGTGAGAGACTTCTGGACCCCAAGAGGAGGACTAAAACAGTGGAAAAACGGCAAGTGGTCACGTGTGTTCAATCCGTCTAAACCCGCCCGCAACTCTAAGTTCAGTAGTACCTAGACTGCAAACCGGAAAGGCCTTACCTGTGAACTGTTTTGGTGTCTTTGGACTTGGCACTCAGTTGAACTGCCTTGGGGAGAGCCTGAGCGGGAGTGCGGAGAACTTTGGCTGTTGTCTAGGGCCCCAGTCTGAGCCGGTGAGCCTGACGGAGCTAATAGTGTTTGGCTGTGGGTCACAGGGAGCCATTGTGAGCGATCTGCCCCAGCAAGCTCCGCCCTCAGGGTCACAGAGCTAGAATCGGGTGGGAGCTGGTAACCCAGCGACCAAGTAGCCTAAGGGTGGGGTCTGAGCCGCCTTGCAGCCTTAACCCTCCTGGGCAGAGTGAGACAGGTTTTGGCACACTGGGTAAGTGGATAGCCACTTCAGCAGTGATTCCAACGACAAGCACTTTCCTAGGAAAGCTTCTGCTCAGCAAGTTTACAAGTTCAAAGTGCCTTTTAAGTGGGCTGAAGAGAGATTTAGGGTGTCTACCTGCCGGGGTTTGAGAAATCAGCAGCCTCCAGTTGTATCAGAACTGTGATTAACATCTCATACCCCAGTATACCACGTGTTGCCCAGACAATATTCAATAACATACACATACTGCTTTGTTTTTTGTTGTGGGTTTTTTTTTTGGGGGGGGGTTTGGTTGGTTTTTTTGTTTATCTTGATGTTCTCGATGTTGTTTTGTTTTTCAATTTCAACCTTTTCCATACAGATCCTTTTTCTTTCTCAATTTTTCTAGTTTAATTATAATTTCCCACTGCTGCCTTTTTCAATAACTAGAACTTCATTTTTGCTAGTGTTTCTACCGCTATTATTTGGTTTTTCACCCAATTTTATCCCGTAAAGTTTTCTGTTTGCTTGTTTTGGTTTGATTTATAGCATTTTTGTCTTTTCTCTCTACTTGGTGGAGGTGGGGTACTGTGTCTGATCAGGTTAGCAAAGAGCTACTGACCTCAAGGGAACCACCCAACTGGGCACCCCCAGAAGGTGGGTTTTTTTTAAGGTTGTGTCAAAGTACCCTACTGTACACCTATATTGCTCTGTCTCCCTCTTTCTGTGACTCTCTTCTTTTTGTCAATATTCCTTTTAGCCACCCCCTCTCCTTTCTCTATTTTTTTTTTTCTTATCACTCGGTCCTCCTTTCTTTCATCCCTTTGTTGGCTCTTCAACCTTCTCACCCTTCTGGTCCTGTAACCCTTAGTCTACAGGCACGGGAACTTAAAGAGGAAGAGGAAGTGAAAGGAAAATTAGGGCAAGGAAACAGATAAAAGAAATCACTCATGAGGAAGAATGAGCAGAAAACTCCAGGCAACTTGAAGAACCAGTCCAGAACCCGGCCAAGGGACCATGAGGTACCTACTGCAGATGATTCCACCTATAAAGAAATGTTAGGAATGACAGATAGGGAATTTAGAATACATATGTTGAAAACAATGAAAGAAATGATGGAAACAATGAAGGAAACTGCTAATAAAGAGGAAAATAACCAAAAGGAAATCCAAAAACAGAATCAAATAAGAGATGAACGATATGAAGAATATAAAAAGGATATAGCAGAGCTGAAGGAACTGAAACAGTCATTTAGAGAACTTAAAGATGCCATGGAAAGTATCAGCAACAGGTTAGACCATGCAGAAGAAAGAATTTCAGAGGTAGAAGACAAAGTTCTTGAGATAACTCAGATAGTAAAAGAGGCAGAAAAGAAGAGACAGAAAGCAGAATGTTCACTGTCAGAATTATGGGACTTTATGCAGCATTCCAACATACGAGTTATAGGAATCCCAGAAAGGGAAAAAGAATGCCCCAGAGGAATGGAAGCCATACTAGAGAATATTATAAAAGAAAATTTCCCAAATATCACAAAAGATTCTGACACACTGCTTTCAGAGGAATATCGGACCGCAGCTCACCTCAACTCTAACCGAGCTTCTCCAAGACACATTGTGATGAACCTGTCCAAAGTCAAGACAAAAGAAAAGATTCTGCAAGCTGCCAGGAGTAAGCGCCAGTTGACCTACAGGGGCAAATCCACTCAGAGTGACGGCAGACTTCTCTAATGAAACTTTCCAAGCAAGAAGACAATGGTCATCTACCTTTAATCTACTTAAACAGAACAATTTCCAGCCCAGAATTCTGTACCCTGCTAAGCTAAGCTTAAAAATTGATGGAGAAATCAAATCATTTACGGATATACAAACATTGAGGAAATTCGCCACAACAAGACCAGCTCTACAGGAAATACTTCAACCTGTTCTGCACACTAACCACCACAATGGATCAGCAGCAAAGTAAGGACTCAGAAATTAAAGCACAGAACCTAACCTCCACACTGATGCAAAAGATAAAACTAAGCAATGGACTCTCACAAAATAAGATGAATACAAACTACCACACTTATCAATTATCTCAATAAATGTTAATGGCTTGAATTCCTGACTGAAGAGACATAGATTGGTTGACTGGATTAAAAAACACAAGCCATCCATTTGCTGTCTGCAAGAAACACACCTGGCTTCAAAGGACAAATTCAACCTCCGAGTCAAGGGTTGGAAGACAATTTTTCAGGCAAATGGAATTCAGAAGAAAAGAGGAGTTGCAATCTTATTTTCAGATACAGGTGGATTTAAAGCAACTAAAGTCAAAAAAGACAAAGATGGTCACTTTATATTGGTCAAGGGAAAAATACAACAAGAAGATGTTTCAATTCCAAATATCTATGCACCCAATTTAAATGCTCCCAGATTCTTGAAACAGACCTTACTCAGTCTGAGCAATATGATATCTGATATTACATCATAACAGGGGACTTTAACACTCCTCTTACAGAGCTGGACAGATCCTCTAAACAGAAATTAAACAAGGATATAAGAGACTTAAATGAGACCCTAGAACAACTGTGCTTGATAGACGCATATAGAACACTCCACCCCAAAGATAAAGAATATACACTCTTCTCATCACCCCATGGAACATTCTCCAAAATTGATCATATCCTGGGACACAAAACAAATATCAACACAATCAAAAGAATTGAAATTTTACCTTGTATCTTCTCAGACCATAAGGCACTAAAGGTGGAACTCAACTCTAACAAAAACGCTTGACCCCACACAAAGACATGGAAATTAAACAATCTTCTGTTTAATAACAGATGGGTGCAGGAAGAAATAAAACAGGAAATAATTAACTTCCTTGAGCATAACAACAATGAAGACACAAGCTACCAAAACCTGTGGGATACTGCAAAAGCAGTTTTGAGAGGAAAATTCATCGCTTTAGATGCCTACATTCGAAAAACAGAAAGAGAGCACATCAACAATCTCACAAGAGATCTTATGGAATTGGAAAAAGAAGAACAATCTAAGCCTAAACTCAGTAGAAGAAAAGAAATATCCAAAATCAAATCAGAGATCAATGAAATTGAAAACAAAAGAATCATTCAGAAAATTAATGAAACAAGGAGTTGCTTTTTTGAAAAAATAAATAAAATAGATAAACCATTGGCCAGACTAACGAGGAATATTAAAGTAAAATCTCTAGTAACCTCAATCAGAAATGATAAAGAAGAAATAACAACTGATCCCACAGAGATACAAGAGATCATCTCTGAATACTACCAGAAACTCTATGCCAGGAAATTTGACAATGTGAAGGAAATGGATCAATATTTGGAATCACACCCTCTCCCTAGACTCAGCCAGGAAGAAATAGAGCTCCTGAACATACCAATTTTAAGCACTGAGATCAAAGAAACAATAAAAAATCTTCCAACCAAAAAATGCCCTGGTCCAGATGGCTTCACTCCAGAATTCTATCAAATCTTCAAGGAAGAGCTTATTCCTGTACTGCAGAAATTATTCCAAAAAATTGAGGAAGAAGGAATCTTCACCAACTCATCCTATGAAGCAAACATGACCCTGATACCAAAACCAGGAAAAGACCCAAACAAAAAGGAGAATTTCAGACCAATCTCACTCATGAATATAGATGCAAAAATTCTCAACAAAATCCTAGGCAATAGATTACAGCTTATCATCAAAAAAGTCATTCATTATGATCAAGTAGGTTTCATCCCAGGGATGCAAGGCTGGTTTAACATACGCAAGTCCATAAACGTTATCCACCATATTAACAGAGGCAAAAATAAAGATCACATGATCCTCTCAATAGATGTAGAAAAAGCATTTGATAAAATCCAGCATCCTTTTCTAATTAGAACACTGAAGAGTATAGGCATAGCTGGCACATTTCTAAAACTGATTGAAGCTAGCTATGACAAACCCACAGCCAATATTTTACTGAATGGAGTAAAACTGAATGCTTTTCCTCTTAGAACTGGAACCAGACAAGGTTGTCCTCTGTCACCTTTACTATTCAACATAGTGCTGGAAGTTCTAGCCAATACAATTAGGCATGACATGGGAATAAAGGGAATCCAAATGGGAGCAGAGGAGGTCAAACTCTCCCTCTTTGCTGACGACATGATCTTATACTTAGAGAACCCCAAAGACTCAACTCCACAAGACTCATCAATAAATACAGTAATGTTTCAGGATATAAAATCAATGTCCACAAGTCAGTAGCCTTTGTATACACCAATAACAGTCAAGATGAGAAGCTAATTAAGGACACAACTCCCTTCACCATAGTTTCAAAGAAAATGAAATACTTAGGAATATACCTAACGAAGGAGGTGAATGACCTCTATAAAGAAAACCATGAAATCCTCAGAAAGGAAATAGCAGAGGATATTAACAAATGGAAGAACATACCATGCTCATGGATGGGAAGAATCAACATTGTTAAAATGTCTATACTTCCCAAAGCAATCTACCTATTTAATGCCATTCCTATCAAAATACCAACATCGTACTTTCAAGATTTGGAAAAAGTGATTCTGCGTTTTGTATGGAACCGGAAAAAACCCCGTATAGCTAAGGCACTTCTTAGTAATAAAAATAAATCTGGGGGCATCAGCATACCAGATTTTAGTCTGTACTACAAAGCCATAGTGGTCAAGACAGCATGGTACTGGCACAAAAATAGAGACATAGACACTTGGAATCAAATTGAAAACCAACAAATGAAACTAACATCTTACAACCACCTAATCTTCCATAAACTAAACAAGAACATACCTTGGGGGAAAGACTCCCTATTCAATAAATGGTGTCGGGAGAACTGGATGTCTACATGTAAAAGACTGAAACTGGACCCACACCTTTCCCCACTCACACAAATTGATTCAAGATGGATAAAGGACTTAAATTTAAAGCATGAAACAATAAAAATCCTCAAAGAAAGCATAGGAAAAACACTGGGAGATATTGGCCTGGGGAAAGACTTCATGAAGAAGACTGCCATGGCAATTGCAACAACAACAAAAAAAAACAAATGGGACTTCATTAAACTGAAAAGCTTCTGTACAGCTAAGGAGACAATAACCAAAGCAAAGAGACAACCTACACAATGGGAAAGGATATTTGCATATTTTCAATCAGACAAAAGCTTGATAACTAGGATCTATAGAGAACTCAAATTAATCCACATGAAAAAAGCCAACAATCCCATATATCAATGGGCAAGAGACATGAATAGAACCTCTCTAAAGATGACAGACGAATGGCTAACAAACACATGAAAAAATGTTCATCATCTCTATATATTAGAGAAATGCAAATCAAAACAACCCTGAGATATCATCTAACCCCAGTGAGAATGGCCCACATCACAAAATCTCAAAACTGCAGATGCTGGCGTGGATGTGGAGAGAAGGGAACACTTTTACACTGCTGGTGGGACTGCAAACTAGTACAACCTTTCTGAAAGGAAGCATGGAGAAACCTCAAAGCACTCAAGCTAGACCTCCCATTTGATCCTGCAATCCCATTACTGGGCATCTACCCAGAAGGAAAAAAATCCTTTTATCATAAGGACACTTGTACTAGACTGTTTATTTCAGCGCAATTTACAATCGCCAAAATGTGGAAACAGCCTAAATGCCACCAACCCAGGAATGAATTAACAAGCCGTGGTATATGTATACCATGGAATACTATTCAGCCATTAAAAAAAAATGGAGACTTTACATTCTTCGTATTAACCTGGATGGAAGTGGAAGACATTATTCTTAGTAAAGCATCACAAGAATGGAGAAGCATGAATCCTATGTACTCAATTTTGATATGAGGACAATTAATGACAATTAAGGTTATGGGGGTGGGAAGCAGAAAGAGGGATGGAGGGAGGGAGGTGGGGCCTTGGTGTGTGTCACACTTTATGGGGGCAAGACATGATTGCAAGAGGGACTTTACCTAACAATTGCAATCAGTGTAACCTGGCTTATTGTACCCTCAATGAATCCCCAACAATAAAAAAAAAAAAAAAACAGCCAAACAGATGCATAAAGTCATTTTTAAAAAGCAATGAAGAGGCTTGGCACTCATAGCACAATCGTTACGGTGCCAGCCACATACACTGAAGTTGGCGGGTTCAAAACTGGCTTGGGCCAGCTAACCAACAATGATGACTGCAACAAACAATAGCTGGGCATTGTGGCGGGCTCCTGTAGTCCCAGCTACTTGGGAGGCTGAGGCAAGAGAATCACTTAAGCCCAAGTGTTTGAGGTTGATGTGAGCTGTGACACCATAGCACTCTACTGAGGGCGACATAGTGAGACTCTGTTTCAAAAAAAAAAAAAAAAAGCAATGAAAAAAATAAAAGGTTAAGAGTTCAAGAAAAAAAAAAGAAAAAGAAAATAGTGGATGATGTAACCTTTTTTTTTCTAATAATTTACTTTTTTCCTTGACATAGGGCATAGTCTTACTGATTCATCTTTTCAACATAGTATTTATCCTTACACTCAAGAATATGGTATTTTAATTTCTACTTCATGAGTGAATTATACAGCTTTGCCGTGGTGAAGCCTCCAGACACTGAGGGGGCCAGGTGGGCATTGTAATGGCTCAAACAGTGACTTCCAGGCATTTGATGTCTGGACCACTTACGCCTGAGTGTCATATACATCTTGTTATTTTCTCTGTGCCCTATAATGTGACATGCTTGGGAATCCCTGTTCTGGGGATGATTTTGCTTTTAGAAATAACAATGATTGTTCCCACTTCCCTCAATGAACAGCTTATAGCAGCTGATATTCTCATGGCTCTGTCAATCAGGAAACTGGTACACCAACGATGTGACTCAAATTTTGACTGTGTGCACTGAGCTGAGAGTTTTCTTAAGGTACAGAGATTGATTTTAAAAACAAGTGCTTCTCAGAGTATAGTAAACATTGTGTATATCATTATCTTGAGAAGATTTTGCATACTAATTGCCGATTTTTTGTTTTATGATGTAAATTTTACTAATTGAAAATAATAGGTACCTTATCTCAGACTTGTATAAAAAGGAAAGATTTCATGAAACTTTGCATTAGATGGTATAGAACCATTATTAAAAGGCACACATTTGGATAGAATAGTGCAATGTGGCTTCAACTAGTTACAGTGCAAGTGTATCATTCTTTTCCTCGTGCATACTTACCCAGATTTTCTTACAAGAAATAGTATAATAAAAATAAAACATATTTTAGAAGTCATTTACCTTTCCGAGATCTGAAAGAAACTGTATTTTTATATCTGTTCCTCCTCAGTAAAAGAGAGCTACCATCAGTAGCTAGAGAAATAAAGTAAAAGAATCCACCACACGATGGCTTTTAAGGAATAAACTCTCTGACCTTTTCAAATAGATTTTATTAGTGACATTAGTACTTATCTCAAATAACTTTTATAAACTGACGAATTTGCTACTATGAAATTAAGTCTCCTTTCTTCTTTCTTCTATTTAATTAAAACCAATCTTCACCATATTTATCATGAGTTCCCAAGGTCACAGCTCTTTGGTATCATATTTGTCTATTTCTTATAGTATCATTGTGATAATTCTCTCTTGTTAACCACCAGGCAATTTTTTGCAATGACTCAAAGACTGTATCTGTCTATACAGGAAATCACGTAATTATTTATGTGTTAAGAAACTGAGGTATTGGGATGGCAAAGTATGAGAGATGATAAACATTCCCTCCTGCCTTTATGAAGTGCAATGCTTAGAAAGGAGCTCGTTGTATTTTAAAATTTGAGTATGAGATCTTATTACCTAATTTCAATTCCCATTGCCTATAATCATACTTAAAGCATGGTAAATTTCAAATGAATGAATGCATTAATGTGATCAAAGATTAAAATTGTAGAAGACTTCCATAAAAACTTAAGAATATTAAGCTACAAGTAATTTATGTCATTTTATAAATTCAACACAATTATAAGGCTGATGAAGCTCTTATTTCATATGCTCAAAATATCAGCTACTTACTATCTGTAAAGTTGCTATGAATGTCACATCTTCTGTACTTTACCACCAGAAACCTCAGTCAGTCCAGGAAGCATCTGATTTATGTTTTACCTTTGGTACCAAAAGTCTAGTTAAGAATCCATAATCTCTGCCACAGATGTGAATACCCTTCTGTGGAAGGAATTGTATAAAAGACTTTCATATAGTTGACTAGACATTTTGCCACCATCTGTGATTGTTCCCGACTTGATTTTATGTATTCAATATGCCACTTTCTCTTGCTAATTATTTCTTTTTCTCAAATTCCCTATTTTTACATCATTTCTACTGTTAGTACCCTGATTAAATCATCATCCTACAGGTCTGGATGATTACCACAATCACTTAGCTGAATTGACTAATGGAGCTTCTAGTCATTTGTTGCCTGTACCAACAAGTAAGAATCAATGTAACGAATCACATAAGAATTTACATGGCTCCTCACAGCAAATATCAACTTCACAATGTAGCTTTTCAGAGCCTCTGTTATGTATTCCTTACTAATTAAGTTCTTTATACCTAGTACTCCTCCAAATGAACTCTAATTCTGTCAGATGGGATTCTTTAGAAATATGATTATTAACCACGATGTATATAGACATGAGAGAATCTTCTAAATAATCAGAAGCAGATTGCTGGTAATGAAGTAACAATGTCTAAGAACCAAAAGACTCAGGTTATAAAATCAGCTCAAAGAAAAGAGATGTCCCTCAGTCTCAGAGTTTGCTAACAATTCAAATGTTGTAGATAGTGAAACAGAAAGATAAAGTGTAGAGAAATCTGAAACTATTAACATAGCTCCTCAGATGTTTTATCACTACATTAGGGGTGACTTTGTTTCATATCTATCGTGAGTCTCAAAATAATGCACAGTAGAATCTTCATAGTTGACCACCTGCCTTCCTTGCCCGCCTTCTTAAATTGACCCAATTTTCATAAACTCAATTTTCATACGGACATGTCCACATGTACACATCAGTCCAGAAGGCCTAGTTCCTTATGTTGACCAACTCGGGATGTTTCCCAGTTTGTAAACTGGTTGCTTACGGTTTGGGGTGGTCAATGTACAGAGGCTCTACCTCCTGCCTTTGGAACATCACTTGTGCAAAAAAAAAACTACTTCATTCATGAAGCATTTCTGTTTTATACTACGATAATGATATAGAATATTTCTATCATGTCATGCCCCACAAATCCATAAATTCTTGACATATTTACCCTGAGCAAGCTACACAGCCGAGGCATTCTTATTAAGTGTTTCCATACATGAGGACTGTTCACTAAAATACTGATATCAAATATTATCTGAGATTTGACATGTCTATTCTTTCTTTTACGCCACAGAGACATTCATCCTCTGGAAATCAAGGTGGGTTGCAGTTAGCGTCTAAGCTTTTTAGGTTCCAGTTGGAAAGTTATTCTGCTAGAGTGAGTTTAGCTCATCCTTGTACTCTCCTACTTCAGTAGTTTCTTAGTTGTAAAAGAAAGAAGCACCATACACTGTGTATGGTGCCCCATGATCACATTAATGTACACAGCTATGATCTAATAAAAAAAAGAGTAAAGTAATAAATCACTCATCATCTAAAACAACACAATTAACATTTTTATATTTGTTATTTTATGCTTTAATGTAGAAGTATTTTTGTGTGTATTTTACCACATATAATCCATATGTGGGTTTCCATCTGTGTGTATACATAAGCTTTTTTTTTTTTTTTTTTTTGTAGAGACAGAGTCTCACTTTATTGCCCTGGGTAGAGTGCCGTGGCTTCATACAGCTCACAGCAACCTCCAACTCCTGGGCTTAAGCGATTCTCCTGCCTCAGCCTCCTGAGTAGCTGGGAAGCTTTTAATTTTTGTAATAGTTAAGTCATTTAAAAATAGAGAAACAGTGTGTATAGTTCTCCCAATTTTTTTTTTTTGGCCGGGGCTGGGTTTGAACCCGCCACCTCCGGCATATGGGACCGGCGCCCTACTCCTTGAGCCACAGGCGCTGCCCGAATTCTCCCAATTTTTAAGTGATTTTTAAAACTACAATAAGTAAACTCTGTGCCATTGGTTCTAAAAAAAAAAAAGAAAGAAAGAAAGAAACAGAAAGAAGCAACATTTCAAGATGAATACCTGTGAATTGTGAGTAACCTGGGTTTAACTATTATGTCTGCATGTCATCAGAACAATGTAGTGGACATATGTGGACCTCATGAGAAAAATAACAACACAACACCTGATGCTTCAGGATTGTCATGTGACCTCAAAATAAATCCTTTCATGAGGGTCTCCGCACAAAATGACAGTTTTATAATTGCTTTGCCATCAAATAAATCTTTGAAAGTTGAATTAAAACTTTGATATAGATCCGAATAAAGTGATTTAACTAAGAAACTCTTTATGGAAGATGAATAGAAAATGTGTGCCCAATGTATATTGCATTAGAGGCTTCTTGTCCTAGACTATGTAGATTATGTAATAGCCCTTCCAATGTTTGGGTGGGAAGAGAAGCAAAAATAAATAAATAAATAAATAAAATAAAATAAATGTCTGAAAGTATTAGGGGAGGGTAGAAGATTTTAAAAACCTAGCTAGTGAATTTAAAACCAAATAATTGAGAAATAAATAATAGGAAATACTTTAAGTCCAGTTCAAAATATTTTTACTTAAGCATATAGTCCATAAATATTGAAAATCTTAAAAAAATTAAGATGAGAAATTGACTACAAACTACTTTTATATAGTATTCTGATGTATTTTGGTGTATATTTAATAGCTGAAGTAAAGGGACACTTGGATACTTCGGAAATAGGTATATAAAGAAATAAATTCAAAACATGAAGTTGCAATTAAAAAATATAGATGAATGCTTTTAAGGGCGGTTTGGAAAGTAAGCAAGCTAAAGCACAAAATAAATTTACTGTGCACTAGATAAAACAATTGGTTTCTGACATAAAAATAAAACCAAAAAGTCATCTATTCTTCAAGAATTGAGAGCTGGTGCAAAAGAAGCTGTCTAGACACTGCAAACAGAGCCCGGAGGAGGAAACAATGTTCCATGTTCTGTACGAAACAGAAAAGGAAATGTACAGAATCTGCCCAGTTATGCTTTTATATGGCAAAGTTAGCACTGAAAAATATTCTACTTTTTATTTAATCTTTCAGGAGATATCATAGTATACACGTATAGATAGGCAGCAATTGAGTCTTCTTATTGAAGGGTGATGCTACCATAGATCATCAAATTCTCAGGATAATGTTAAAGTAATTTTAATTATAAAAGGAAGGCAGATTACCTAGTATTAAAAAAATTTAAAAAGATATTTTTTGTAAAATAAAAATATCTATGCCAGAATGTAAAAGACATAATAAGAGATTAAATTTGAAAGTGGAGAGTAAGTCATAGAAGACTGGGCAGAAAAATGTACTATTTGCTTTGGTTTATTAGAACCACTCCAATAGATAGAATTTTTAAAATTCTAAATCATTTTCTTTTTTTTTTTTTTATTTTTTTTTATTTTTGGCCGGGGCTGGGCTTGAACCCACCACCTCCGGCATATGGGACCGGCGCCCTACCCGTTGAGCCACAGGCGCCGCCCTCTAAATCATTTTCTAATCCAACTGAATCATCCTATTTTGCCATCACTATTAGAATGATACTTCTTTCATCCTGTGATACAACCCCTACAATGTAAAGAGGAATATCTGCTCTATAAATTGATCTTTCCAGTTAAATGTTATGGAAAAATTAGTTTTCAAAGTTTCTGAAAGTTTCCTCCAATGTAAGATTATTGCTGATCGTATTAATACACATATACTATGCCTAGTTCAAATAAATAAGCAAACAAAACATCCTAAAGAGTCATCTATGGTCCTTGAATCCCTAAGGGAAAGAGATTCTATAGAAACAAACAAAATATATGAAGCAGTTTGCATAAAATTCACATGGCTTTACATGATAACTGTAAAAGAAATATTGGACATGGGAGAGAAAAGAAAGAAGGCGGTGCATTAAGAAGCTGTTGTGACAATCTATCTGAATGTTTACTAAAGTTTGAAGTAAAGCAGTAGGAAAAATTATAGGAGGATGTGGTGCACGTTAGAAAGAAGACAATAATTTGTGTTCATGAATAACTGGGAAAGTTTCTTTTATTCAGATTTTATCAATACAGTGCAAGGTAGGTTAAAAGCATTGAGTTAATTATGTTTTTTACCCTGTGTCAAGATGAGACCAGAGCCCATGTAAAGTTATTATCACTTATTATGTAAAAATATTTTTCCCATTTATTTTAACTATTTTTGAAAAATATTTCTTGCAGAAGTGGTATTTAAACCAAATAGTGGGCTTACTTTGAAAAGGGATCCAAGCCTTGGTATAAGATGAGAATTTATAAGGGTTTAAAAAATATTTTAAAAATAACTGCTAGTTCTATGTTCTTAGGCTAAAGATAAAATATTCCCCTTTCGTAGTGTGCTTTGTGTAATCATTTGACCGTGAAGTCAAATTATAGACCATAGGCTGAGGGAAAGTCTGGAAATTCTAAAGACAGTACAATTTTCACTGTTTTTTCTTCCACCTTCTATTTTTTGCTATGTGGTAAGGCTATCTTGTGATGAATTACATGCTTTAGCACCAACACAGCATCTTGTTATCAGTAAAAACGTGCATTCACAGTTTTCTTGATGAAGCTACAGAAGGATAGAATAACACATTCACTCTGTATAACAAAAGTTTTAACGTCCTTATCAAACAGAGAATTCAAACTTTTCAAAAAAAATTTCACTCCCTATCTTAATGACAAAAATCTGTCAGTACCTATCAAAGGTGCCAAGACCATTTAAAATGACTGATGTACTACATATGAAACATAAATACCATACGTTAAGAATTATTTTATATAATATGATTGATTGTTTATAGAAAATAATAACAGTAAATGATTTAGAAGATAATAGCTCTGTAAGAGCTGATAATAAGAAGTATTGGATGTGCAAAACTTGCATGAAGGTTTACTTCATTAAACAAAAACAATTCTCTGTATTCTTAGTGACGACATGGCTGTCATAATAATAATATAAGTACATTGGTGAAAGTCATTCTGTTAAGCTCAAGCTCAACATAATATTAATATAAACTTGAATCAGGTATGACTCTCTATTTGAGGAACTCAATAGAGTAGTCAGAGTCACAGTGACATTCCAGTGACAAAAGGATAAGGGCTGCAATAAAGCTATGAACATGTCAGCTGAAGAGAGTTATTTATTTATTCCTTTATTTTTGCATATGTGGTCTTACCTTTGCTTTGTATACGTAGTGTGCCTACGCTGTGCCAATCAGTACTGAACACAGGCTGCATGTTACAATTGCTTGGGGACAATTTTATTTAAAAAAATATATACATATACATACCCACCAGCTAGAATTATGAGTCAATGGTGGGGAATCAGCCAAGGTGCCTAAAAAAGATTTCCAAGTCATTCTAATATGCAGCCAAAATTAAAACAACTGACATGCTTACATTTCTCAAGTACCAATGTGAACAAATACAGAGCTAAGAATAATATAAGCACCCCAAAATACAGATTCATCTTAATACAACAGTGAAGAAAAGGAAATTTGTATGACCATCACTGAATCATAAAACCAAATATTGCAAATTAGGCAATGCTGTTTCTTCCATAACAACATGTCTAAAGATAAGGTTGTGTCTTTTTCAAAACCCCCAAGCAGAACTCTCTTAAGTAGTATGGACCTCTCCATAAGACTCTTTTAACTCTTTATCACCTACCAAAAGAAACAAGGTTTAATTTAGTCATTTAATTAGTTCTAATTTTAATCCTTGAGAGTACCATACCATCCTTAAATATTTTGCTCAAAGCAACAATTCTAAATTGTTTGTTACTTAAACAAGAGAATATTAATTGCTTGAGAAAAAATATTCATAGTAATATCAAGATACTGCAGTTGTCATTTGCCATAAATATGTTGCTTTAGGTTGACTATTGGAGTTATTAAAAAATTTCCTTTTGTGTTATGAGTTGCACTAAAGGCTAGTTCAGCATGGTATTCGTAAAGGACAGTGTAAAAAATAAAAATAAAATATGGTGAGGTTGGACAATTATGTTTCAGAACTCATTGGTGAATAAAATTATGGCCACTTTCAAAATACCCGCCTTGGGTATGCACCATCCTTCACAGCAATTTTGGAACTTTGTTTCTGGAATGGCCCTCAGAGCTGTCATTGCACAGTACACAAAAATATGCAAGAACACTAATAAATACACCTCAGCAAGACACAGCCATACATTTACACAAACACAGCTGTCAGACACTATTATCAGGGTTATGGAACCTTACTGAGTAGTTTGCACAGTGCTGCCAACATAAGCACACGGTGGCAAGTTTGCAAACTTAATTGTCAGACGTTGTAAAATGACACCCCTGATAGCCATTCCAGAAGAGGTGCTAAAAAATTGCTTGAAGGGTTGACTAACTGCTGGCAATGGTACATAGCTTCCCAGGGGAGCACTTTGAAGACGATCATAATTATTTTCAGCAATGCAATAAGTAGGACTATTTTTAGGATGAGTTCCTGAATTTAATTGTTATACCTTATATAGATGTCTGCAGGCAAGGGCACATCAAAATCCACGTTCGTATATCCGAGAACATAAGACCCCTGGATCACCCTTTGCTACCTGTATTAATCCCAAAAGGCTCTTTATGTACACTAAACCTTATTTCTAAAACACCTCCATCATTTTTGGAATTCATATTCCTTTATCAGCAAATTTCAACTTCTCATTGAACATTGTTCCCAACAATTATCTCTCTAATATAGACCTGGTTCTCATTTTATGAAAGTTTTTGCCCTGAAAAGGTGACTGTTCATTTTTAACACACCCTTTCCACTAGACTCACAGTGGGAGAGGTGTCCTGCCTTCAGTTTCTTTCTTCTTTCTTAAGAAAACTCTGCAACTTTGAGGCTAGTACAATATTTCCTTGCTGCACTCATCAAAAAATGTCTTTGGTTATTCTCATGCCCTGAAGACCTGCATATCTGCCTCACCTCCTCTGTCTCTCCAATTCAATCCTTGTCATAATTATGTGTAATTCCAATATCTTTAGAGATGATCCTTTTAGTAACCCAGACTTTCCTTCATTTCAATTATCTTCTTCCCCCAATTCAGCTTCCCATTTTACATTGTTATATATTAGACTTTGTTACTATCATTAACTATATACTCTCTTTAATCTTAATTCAGTTGTTGCACTCTCTAACCAACACCCACTATAATTCAATATAACACCTTTGCATACCATGATTATATATCATTTTTTAATCCACTAGAATTGTAAGCCCATTGTTCTTACCACATTACTACTGTCTTTCACAAATTGCTTTTTACACAAACACAGCTGTGAGACACTAATTGGTTAAATTGCATGCTTTATCAGTCTTTTCATAATCTCTTAACTCTCCTAACTTTGATTGCTTTATGGTACTCATCTAGCAAAACAATGATTTTGTTTAAATCTTACTTTATGCCTACATGTGGGTGACTAATGTCTAGAGGAAACCATAAAATCTCACAAAAGTCCCACATCACAATGATTATTGACAACAAGTGAAGCTATAATCCTGTCCAAAGACCCTATACCTTTCTCAAACACATTCAGTCTTCTATAATCTAGACACCTATTATGTGTCTTCATTTCCTATCAGACTTCTAACTCCTCTTCCAACATTTTTGGCTCACCTGTTGATCCTTCTATTTCACTGAAAAAAAAAAAATACAAAACATTCAGTGTTTCCAAAAGTTTCTACGACATCTACCCTTTTCCTTGCACAAATACCAATTTGTTTTGCCTTCCCTTCTGATAAAATGAACAATCTCTCCCTATTGAACTTAAAGGCAATAATTTCTATACTGTATTCTGAAATCTCTTGCCAGCCCAACTTCTTTAGAAATTGCTTCTTTTCACTTATGAATTATCATTTGCCCCTCTGATATATAATTCTTCTAAACATTTTCCTATTTTAGTAAAAAAAAAATTTCCCTTGATTCATATCTCCTCCAGCTACTACTATATTTACTTATTCCTATTCACAATAAAACTTTCTGAATGATTCTTCCATGCTCACATTTCCAATTTCTCTCCTTTGGTTTTCTCCTGAGTGTATCTCTAATTGAATGTAAGAATTTTGTGTTCTCTATTCCATTGAAAAAGCTCTTGTCAGGATCGCTCATTAACCCATGTAATAATCAATTCTCTTTCCTCATATTTCCAGATCTATCAGCAATACTAGACACAGCTCATTCATTCATTTTTTTAAATAATATCTTCACTTGGCCTTTGAAGACTATATTTGGTGTTTTTATATTCCTTCTCCATGGCCACTGCTTTATGTGTTTGGTTTTTGGTTTCTCCTCTTTTCCCTTTTAATTCTCCAGTGAAACCAGGGTCAGCTTTGTCCCTCCTCTCTCCTGTCACTACATTCACTTCCAAGATCTTTCCTGCGGTCATATACCTTTAAATACTGTCTCAATAGTCTAAGGCATATTTCCAGTGTTGATCTCTGGACTCCATAGAGTCCACTCTGGACTCATCTTTAAATGTTTATGCAACATCAACACTTAGTGTCTGATAGACATCTCAAACTGAGATTTTGATAATTCCTTCAATTGTTCTCCAACCAAAGATTAGAATCATTTTATTTCTTTTTCATTTATTTCACTTCCAGGCTATAAGAAGTATTGTCAGTTCTATACTCATTTTTTCCAGAATCTGACCACTTCTACTACCTCAATTGCTGTCACCATCATCTCCAGACTGGAAAATGGTGCTTCTAATCAACCATCCTTCTTTAGATTATGTTATTCTTTAAGACATTTCAAAGTTTTCCTTGTCTCAAAATAAAAGGCAAATTTCTTTCAATTACCTAATATTAATTAATACAATTATATTACATCAGACACACAAAGTACAATGGCTCAAATCTGATGGCTGTTCATCTTTCAATCCCATAAATACCAAAGCATACATTTGTGATTGGAAGATAGCTGTCTTTTCTGTGATGACTCAAAGGTCCAAACTCAATCTGATAGTTCCACTTTCTAGAACATATGGCTTTCAGGATCACTGTGTTTGCCTCAAATCAGCATATGGAGAAATAGCATGGTAATTAAAACTGAGATTTTTACAGGCTGGAGTTGAACATGGAAGATGTCACCTTACCTTACTTTCTGTTGGGTGTAACTCAGAAACATGGCCACTTTGTCCCTAGTTAGAGAAGTCCACGTTGGTGAAGATTCAGAGACAAATATTGTCAAGGGCTTAGGTGATCTGCCTCATTCCCAAATTGCTGGCCTAATCTACCATTCTCCCCTTTGGACATTCAACTTCACCATGTTATCCTCCATTTCTTCCTAAACAAGCTGAATGCTTGTGTTTCACATCATTATCTTTGATGCTCTATCTACTTTGAGTGCACATTTCTCAGATAACCATATGACACACACCCTTAGGTCCCTGCACATTGCTCAGGTGTCAATTAATCTGATTCTCCGGATGTTTAATATACAATGCAAATTACAATCACTAATACACTCTACTACTCTTCATTGTGTTTTATTTTTCTCTATGAAACTTACATCTATTGTATATTTATTATTTGTTCTGTCTCCTACTGCCTTATCCTTGGACCCTAAAGCATGTAGTATTAATTCACTTAATTTTTATTATAATGATATAAATAATTCATTAATAAATGTATCTATTACCTGATCCTGCCAACCTTAATGTTTTGTGTATCTCAACATTCTGGTTACTGTAAAAATCAAGATGCATCTGCAAATGGCCCTGTATCCATGCACCCACTGATCACACTGACAGCGTGTCCTTCACTTGCTTCTACAACAGCTAGTAAAGTGGAAGAGCAGCTGAACTGTGATTTTGGCTGAAATGACTCAAGGTTGAGGGTGAGTCAATGGAGTTGATAATAAGCATAGAAAACATATGACTATAGTATCAGTTCTCCATTTTAACCCAAAATTTGCTCCACATTCCTTAGTTTATTGTCTATTTTATTGATTTCAAAAGCTTGTTAATAAAGCAAAGTACCCTAAGTAATCCAAAGCACACATAAAGCTCCCCAATGTGTAAACTATATAATCCATCATGTGTATTGTGTAGGCAAATGGATTTATATTCTTCTGACAGTTTGTCTAATTTAAATTAAAACGAGGGACTTCTTTTAAATGACAAAAAATTATTGTAATAAAAATTTACATCATTTATATCACATGGCAAATGATTAGACCATAATATATTGAAGGGAAATGTATGTCTTCCAACTTTGATTTACTACTACCCAGAGAAATTAGAGATTAGTGTATGACATTGGAGTAACAGCAAATCATTGTTTCTGACATTAAAAACATCCCTAGAATAATTCACACCTAAAACAATGCTTCTCAGAAACCACAATGCGTTGCTTTTCAATTTCATCTATTTGTGTGATTACCTCATTTCTCAAACTGTCGACTTTTTATCATTTCTACTTTTATAGTAATGTGTGATAATGACTAAATAATCTTCCCTCTTTGCCTTCGCTAACAGAGTCCTTGAAGAAAATATATTGATACAAATCCTCATGATCTTGACTGAGAAAGTAACTGTTTGAAGAGCTCCTGCTAAATTTTATTTTTTTATATTTTAAAGATTTTTAACTATCTGGGTTTTTCTATTTGGATCACTTATCTGTTATACTTTTTATTGATATAAAATGCTTCTTAAACTATTTATTTATTATTTATAAAATAAATATTAGATAGATGGACCTTTATCAACTACTTTCTACTTAGTCACCAAACTCTGCCAAGGTTGAGGGGTCATTGAAAAGTTTTAGTAAGAAAGGTGTCACGTGCAGATTTGTGCTTTAGAACATTCCTTCTTATGAATAAGGATAACTGTAGGGAAGAAAGATGGGAGGCAATAATTTGAAGTAGGAAAAAAACCAGTAACATGAGTTTCTGGGGTGATTTTTATTGCAATAAAAATTGACAAATTAATGAAACCATAATTGATAAGGTAGCAGGAGAGAAATACTGAATGATAAATTATGTAACAGGGGGATAAAACAAGCACATTTCATAGTCAAGTAGAATGTTCTTCAAATTGCAGCTCTTTATATAGTAAGTCTTTGGTTTGTAGAACAGCATTTGATTTCTCTAAATCTCAGCTTTCTCATCCATAAAACATAATTAATTACAGATGAAGCAAAGAAATATACAAAATAAATACTTAACATATTGTTCGTCATATAGTATTAGTCATATAGTATAGATTGAATGACTCTTCACCGACATTCGTTGCTTCTATGTGTGAGATCATAGCCCTTCACTTGGTGAACTCAGGCATAGCCATGGTGTATGCTTTGGCCAAAGAAATGGCACATAAGTGACATGCGGACGTTTGATGTGTCAATGCACCTTTACTTTGCTCTGTGTTCCCCTTTCCCCGGATAAGTGCCAGTGGTTCAGACAGAGGAAGCCCTTCTAAAATAGAACCTACATCAAGGACAACAAAGAACAATACAACAGCCAACTATGAAGAAAATGCAGTCTGAGTGAGAAATCAGTTTTTACTTGTAAAAGTCATTAGGCTTTAAGGTTATTTATTTCCACTCTCAGAATTACTCAAAACACTTCCATGCTGTTGACATCAGGCACAATTTGTCCAATGGGCTAGAAATAGAAGAAAGTATTTTTTCTTACCTGGTCTAAGAGTTACTTCATTTCCTAGTACACAAAGGACCCTTTTTACTGATTTTGACAGTGGGAACATCCACTATATTCAAGGCAAATGCTATCAAATTACATAAAAAGCAATCAAGTCCCATGGCCTTAGAATAGAGATTAATTATCATTTGTTTTTAAGAGTCTGGGTTTTTATGTCTTAAATAACATCACACAACATGTAGCAACAACCAGTCCTATGTAGATCTCTTGGTCCCTTCATGTGGCTTACTGGTCCTTCAGGGTTTGGGCTGAGCCCAATCTTGATTGCATCCTTTCTCTTTGGTAGTTGAACCCTGTTGATCTTGTCCAATTTTATTGGTTTGCAGGCATCCAAATGAGAATGGCCAATACATGTATTTCTCTGGCCACAAGATGCTCACTTTCCAGAAGCACCCAATAGCAAACAAGGGGTTACCATTCGAAAGAGATGTATCTGGTGGGCACTTTAGGCAATGAATTATACAAAATCAGAGAAGTTGGTGCATCCAAAGGACAATTTTCTGTAATTACAGACTCCAGTCAGCATACATAAAGGCTGCATATACCTGTAATTCCATCAGCTTAGCAATATCAAAAAGTTTTAAAGGCACTGCCTGGGCCTCAGTTGTTGAATGACCTCCAAAGCTGCTGTTGCGAAGTGTTTCATTCAGTGTCAGCAGTTTTGCTAGTCACCTGGTATGAAGAGGCCAAATGAATTCTCTCTTATAAAATGTATTATTCTAGTTTTTATACATTAATTTTTTTATTCTTTCCTTTATTTAATTGTTTCTGATAATACTTGTGCTTTTTAACTAACAGATATTTTGGACTCACAAATAATATTTTATTTTAGAAACAAGTATCAATCAGCCAGTTACAAAACAAAGGTGTATTGAATATTCCTTTTCTTAATTTTGGCATGCAAGACATGTAAACGTGAAACAGACTAACGTAATTGGCCCCCAAAATTATTTTATTGCAAGTTGCAAATACCACCATGGTCGACTTAGAATGGTTGGAGGGAACAAAGGAATGAGATGTCTTTTCATCAAATGAATGTATTTAAACAGTGAAAAATCTAAGATTCAAAAAGTAAATAATTTAGCAAACTAGGAGTATTTAGAACTAGAAGTATCTCCTTATTCATTTTGAGAAGTTGTACCCTCAGAAGTAAGTTTTTGCTCATTTACAAGTTTTTTCTTTATTCATTCTCTGAACATTTTTGACAAAATGTGAGTATGTCAATATTTGTTTAAACCTAACATTATGAGCTCTAACTCTGTACATGTTTCCACAATGGCATTGATCAAGGAGGCACCCTGGCTAGGGCTGTACTGGGCCACCCAGGAGGACCTGCCACCCTTCTGTGTCTCCGTTTAGGGAGCATTGCTGAGGCAGCAGCAACAGAAGAGCCAGTGGGTTGGAGAGTAGGCACAGGAGGCCGCAGGAGGCTCCAGGAGCCGGAGGCGCCAGACAACTGCTGGGGAGACACCTCCAGGCTGCCAGATCCCGGCAGGGCAGTAGCATCTCCCCAAGGCCTCTATTTCTCTCCCCTTGCACCTGCAACTCAACAGGGAACCCCCATTTCCTAGGCCTGGAAAATTTCATGAAGGGAATTCACTGACTTCTCGCCCCTAGCAGAAGGGACTGTATCTGTTTATCAACACATTCATTAACCTTACCCCAGGGGAAGGGACTGTATTTGTTCATTTGTCAGGCTATATATATACCCCTAAAATTAAAACAAGTGAAGATTTTCTGACTTAAGTTTTTCTCTCTGCCAGAAGTTCTGGTGCTTTTTGTCTATTCTTTTCTGGACAAAAAATCCTGTCTTACCACTGCAATCCTTGGGTTTATTCTTCGAATCCTCAAGACTAAGGACCTACCCAAGAAGAAATTCCAGTAACAGCATCATGATAATAAATAAATTAGAATTAAGTAACTTGGCACCGCTGCTTACTTACAACATCAGACCATGACCCCTGTCAATCTAGGAGTATTTTGACACCTTAGAAGAAAAATTGTCAATTATTGTCATTCATGAGTAGCATGCTGGTGTTGTTCACATCTTTTCCATGAATTATAGAAATTTCTTGACATTTTGTTTATACATTTCAGGAGTTAATTTTTGCTGGCATCTTTTTCAAAAATAATTAGCATTGATGATCCCAAAGTGAAATATGCTTGAGGAAGGAAGATAGTTCTAAGTGAAAGAAAGAAAATGGGTGGTGCCTGTGGCTCAAAGGAGTAGGGCACCGGCCCCATACACTGGAGAAGGCAGGTTCAAACCTGGCCCTGGCAAAAACTGCAAACAAACAAAAATTAAAAAAAAAAAAAAAACACCAAAACAACGAGTGTAGAGAGGAGTGGGAAAATCACTATTCCTTGATTAAACTGTGGAAAAACTACCCACTGTTCACAGGGAGGGGACCATGAAATTTTTCAAAGGTAGGTAAAATATTATTTGAATATGTTTTTCTAGTCAAATAACAATTAATGTTTTAGTACTTACCAGCCTCAAGAGCTATGCTGCTTCAATACTTTTCAAATTCATGAATTTTTGAATTAATCTAATAGTCTAAGGCCATTTTAAATCACGATTCTATTAAGATTACAGAATTAAATGTTTCAGTAGTTATATAAATCAGGGTATATTTAAAATTTTATTTGATTATCTGAAATGCAATAAAAATAATTGTGTTTGTGAGATAGTCAAGGTATGGGGAAAAATCTGACTCTTCAAGTCAGCTATGAAAGAACTTCATAATCTCCCAGAGGAAGAAAAAAGTCTCAAAGGATTAACATTCTATCAATTCATCAAGTTTTATACTTGCAGCTCTTCTGTAGAGAAAAAGAGTTAGCAGGATTGATTAAGCACATTGAAATCGAAAAGAAATTTACAAATAAATAAATCCACTGTGCTTTCTGCATAAGCTCTTTGCTCATTCATTTTTGGCAGAGATCCTGGGAAAGTGTGGTGTGTGCATGCATGTATGTGTGCGCACACACACATATGTGTGTATAAGTGTATAATTATACACATATGTGTGTATAATTTCAACAGTGTATGAAATCTAAACGCAGTTCTCTGAATTGATGAAATCTGTGAAAGTTGGAGTTTCTTTAGTATTAGCCAGGGCAGGGAATAATTTTCTTAGAAATGTTAGAGTACTAGCAATATCTAAATATGTCTGTGGTGTGAGCATTCATAGGGTCTACTTGTCCAGATGAATGACCAGTGTATGTTAGCGACCCGTTCCTAATTTATTTCTCAGGGAATAATTTTCTTATTAATTTATTGTTATTCATTCTCTGCAGAGTTCCTGTGAACTTATTTTGTGTTAGAACAGCCTAGCATTAGGGTAGTAAGTGGCTTACAAGAAAAACCTCCCCTGCTGGGTGGAATGCAAAGGACATGCTTTAAAGTATTGCACAGGAAGTGCACAGCCTCAGAAATGTATGCACAGTGAAAAAAAATCTCTGAAGCAGAGTTCAAACTGGACAGCTTCTCCTTCTGAAAGCTAGAATTATATACAGTGAAAAAATGTTTTTATTCAGTGTACAAACTGGCAATAGTTTTGCTATCATAAGATGCAAATTTTGCTTTAGAGCACTACCTCCACTCCTCCCACAAGAGCTCCCTTTCTCTTCCCTTCTCTCTCCCCCTCTGTCATCGCTACCACGGCAATGTTCTCATTGAGGTGTATACAAGGAAAGAATCATGGTCAAACTGGACACAGCAAATATAGAGAGAAGGCACTTCCCGAGTCACAGGAGAGAGGCATTTATTTGTAACATGTATCACGTAAAAATGAACCTTCTTGTAAACCAACATCTCATGTATTAGACTCATTAACAATGAGAAACGCCAGACACAAAAATATTGCTGAAGAATCTCCGCTTAACTAAATTCAGATGCTTGCATAATCACATCAAAAGAACGTTCTCTGCAATTTCTGGAGAAAACAACACAAGAAATTTGCCATGCAACGCAATGGAGACAGGCAATGGAAAAGTTTGAAGAGGTTGTACTTTTTAAACCATGTTTATGAAGAGACATCAATAGGAAAGAAAGCAAAGTGAAGAAAGAAGAATATTTTATTTTTTATTTTTGAAATCTTTATTAAATTGTAACTGTGTACCTTAAGGCATGTATGGGGTACAATGTGCTGATTTGATATACAATGTGGAATACTTACATCTAACTGATTAACATAACTGTCTTCTTACTTTTTGTTGTGGCAAAAACATTCATACTCTATTCTTAATATTACAGAAATGTATCATTGAATTACGCACATTAGGTTGGATTCCCCCAAAGAACCTCCCTCCTCCCGGCCTCCCCTCTTGCCTCCTCTCTCTTTCCTCTTCCCTTCCTCTTTTTGGACTATAGTTATGTTTTACTATGGCTACGAATGAAGAAAAATATTTTAGAAGCTTGAAAAATCCCCCCACTTATACGATGCCCATGTATTTTGGAGAAAGAGGGAGAAAATTTAGTGAAGAGGTAGCAAGACAATCAGTAAAGAAGGAAATGAACCAGGATGATGCTGTGTCTTTGAGACCAAGAGAGGGCAATTTCCAGAAGGAGAGACACTAAAAAGTCAATTGTAAAAGAATGTTCAAGAAAATTAAGATCTATGTAACCTCCAGGTTCATAGGTAAGAAAAGAGGCTAGCTGAAAAACAATGAGGCTAACAGTAAGTCTTAGAGAGTGAGTGATGAAACTCAACCACAAATAGACTAATGGATTTTCATCACCAGTACCCAAAAGAGGGTTTTTTTTTCCCTCCCTGAGAGTCATGTGCTTGTTAGGACAGCAGGGGTCGCTAACATACACTGGTCATTCATCTGGACAAGTAGACCCTATGAATGCTCACACCGCAGACATATTTAGATATTGCTAGTACTCTAACATTTCTATCATTCTTCAATGATAATTTGTGTACGAGTCATATTGGGTTTTCCCAAGATTAATGCTTTTGCCATTCAGTGTCTCCTAATTTATTTCTCAGGAACCACAAAAACTCATTTGTCAACAAATGAGCATGTGCCCTTCTGAAGAACTCCCAAACTGATAAATGTGTACTGCACTGCAAAACCATGTGATCATGAATTATGCTATAGTATATGCTTCAGAATGAGCTTTTTACATTCTATAGCTGTCTAACTATAATACATTGCCACAGTAGGCCAACAATAATGTGAATCCAGATCAAATATGTCATGCTACTTCTTCATTGTCTTGGGTGACTGTTTAGATGTGCTATAGTGACAAGCTAAGTCCGGGCATCTGATAGACAGGACAGCTGGGCAGGCCAGTCAGCAAGGCTGGCACTATCATGTTGCAGGTGCAGAAATAAAACTATCAAATACTTGAGAACAGTTGCCTTTGGGCGAGCTATGAACTTGACCTCATTTCAGATAGCAGCTTTTCCTTTTCACCCACAGCACAGCTGAAGTTTAGAATAGAATTCATTTAGCTCAACTTTTAAAAAGAAATTGTTTCAAAGTCTGCTTTCGGAAGTTTCCTTTGAAGACAAAATGCCATGTGTTTTTTTTTTTCTTTGTGTTTAAAAGGTTTATGAAGAATAAATTATCTAGATTGTTCTTTATGCAGTGAGAATAAATTACATGTTTTTGTTCCTAGTATAGCCTTTATTTATTTTGATGCTTTTAAATACTTTGGAGAATTTTAGAGGTCTTTGATTGAGCAATACTTTTTATTCTGACAAGATGTAACCCTTGAATTAATGAATTATTTGATGTCTTTTTGACAACACCACACATATCTTAATAGAAATGCTTGATGTCCTGATAAATTTTTCCTACTCAGGGAATTATTACATTGGATAGTTGAGACCCAAGACATTTCAAACATTTTAATTGAGAGGTGTCTTTTTACATTTTCAAAATTAGAAATAGCATGAACAAGCACTAACTATGTATTTGAGGGATCTGAAGAAAGTGAATATCACTGAACTCTAAAGAGTAACAATTTCTTAAAAACATGTCTTACTCCAAAATAGGGCAAAGTAACATCGGTGATTATTAAACCAAAGATTTTACACCATTTACAGAGTATAAATAATTGTTCTAGTATGAGCTACTCAGTTTGCTTCCAGATTTAATGAGGATGGCAATGGGATAACTGTAAAATACCATCTGAGCGTGGTAAGACCTGACATGGCTACTCCAATTTGGAGTGGAAGAAGTAACTTTCTATTAAAAGGCATTTAGAACATCTTGTTTCTTGTCCTTCCTAACCTTTTGCACATACATAGAAACTGTTGGCGGCTCTTTTCTCCATAAAAGAGTAATATTCCTCTTTGTACAACTGCTGAAACTTATGTCCAGGGCATCTGATAGACAGGACAGCTGGGCAGGCCTGGACTTAGTTTCACACACTTACGTCTTCTACCACACTTAAATGTCTCATATCAAGTGTCATCATGTAGCAAGTATAAGTCATTCAATCAGGAAAATTTAAATGAGCATGTATTTTTAGTCCCTAATTTTTGCAAAGAACTGGGCAAATTTGTTTGTAGTATGGGGGCAGTTAATGAGAATCCCTGCTTTCAAAAAGATGGTCAACCAAAAATAGTACAACATTTGTTTGCACAGTTAATTCATCAAGTACATTTAAAGGCATAATGGGATGGCCATGGAGTATCATGATTCTCAGATGTTATGGTGAAGGGCTCTCGTGTGAATTGTCTACAAATAGCTGGACAGGACTGCAAGACAGGGTTTGAGATGATGGTGAAAGGAAGCTCATTGCAAGGAAAGAAGACATGATCAAAGCCTCAGAAGTAAGAAACAGTAGGGAATTTGGGCACTCTATTAAACAAAGAGGGGGAACACCTGTCCTTGGAAATCTCCGCCTCTGGTAGTTTTCTCCTCACCTTCCTTATTCTTTTGAACATTGCTTATAAATCATCATCTTAAAGAAAGATACCACCAGGCCAAATAAATATTTCTACCAGAATGTATTTCTGTAGTACACTGGATCATACTGTAATCTACCTGAGTATATAATTAATCTAGAAATTAACTTGTAAATCCCACAAAAGCAGGATTTGTGACTTTATCCTTCCTGTCCTTTGAACCTATAATCCAGTGCCTGGTACATTTTAAGTGTTTGGTGAACAAATGAATTATTAAATGATCAAAACTACATAACAAGATTCATTGTCATGCATACCATTTCATTTAATTCTGACAGTAATTTTGTTCAAGAGATATAGGATGGATTTTTATCTGTCAAAAATAGTGATTTAAAAAATAATTTGTTTATCAGAAGCCTCTACTCCCAAAGACAAAAAGGTGAGTATAGAGCCAATGAAATGCTGTATTAATGCAGTTCTAGACAATAACTATGATAGTGTGCCAATGTTATACACCATGTTTATACACCTATAAACATTTTAACTCTAATTCATAATGTTCTATATTAAGACAGTGCTAGAATTTTCTTTTGGATTACACTTTCAGCTATTTCTGTTTTTAATTTTAATGTTTAATTTTATGGGTACATAATAGTTTTATGTACAAATATGTTGATGGGGGGCATGTGATATTTTAGTAGAGGCACACAATACATAATGATTAATCAGAGGAAATGTGGTATCCATCACCTGAAGCATTTATCATTTCTTTGGGTTAGAAACATTGCAGTTCCACTCTTTTATTTTAAAAAACACAATGAATCACTAACTACAGTCAACCTATGGTGCTTTTTAAAAATACTTATTCTCACTCATTCTATCTAACTGTCTCTTGTATCCATTAAACATATCTTCTTTATCTTCCTCTTGTGACCATCACTCTATTTTGGCCTCTTGCGAGCATCCCTCTACTTCTCTGTCTCCATAAGTCCCCCCGCCCCCCTACGTTTGAGTGAAAACATGCTGTATATATTTTTCCATGCCTGGCTTTTTTTTACTTAAGATAATACCCTCCAGTTCCATCCATGTGTTTGCAAATGACAGCATTTCATTCCTTTTTACAGACGAATAATATCCTATTGTGTCTATGTAGCAAGCTTTCTTTCCCCAGGCATCCGTTTGTGAACACTTAGGTTGATTACGCACACTGGCTGTTATAAATACTGTTACAATAGACACAGAAGTGCAGATATTTATTTCATACATGGATTTCTTTTCTTTTCAATACATACTCAATAAGGGGATTGCTGGATCATATGGCAATTTTACGTTTAGTTTTTTGAGGATCCTCCACACAGTTCTTCATAGCGGATGTATTGTTGTAATTTACATTCCCACCAAAAATGTAGGAGGGTTCCCCTTTTTCCACGTTCTCATCAGCGTTTGATATTGCCTGCCTTGTGGATAATGGCTATTTTAGCCAAGTGAGGTGATATCTTATCATAGTTTTGATTTTTACTTCTCTGATAACTAATAATGTTGGACATTTTTCTTTTGTGTATCTATTGGACATTTTCATGTCTTCTTTTGAGAAAAGTCTGTTCAAATCTTTGACCACTGTTAGTCAGATATTTTGTTGTTGTTGTTGTTGTTGTTGATTCATTGAAGGTGCAACGAACTAAATTACACTGATTGCATTTGTTAGGTAAAGTCTCTGTTATAATTGTGTCCCCAAGAGGTGTGTAACACCCCGTGACCCCCATCTCCTTCCCTCCTTCCCTATCCTTGCGACCCCCTTTCCCCACCCCCCACCATGTACTAGGTCACCAACTATATCATAATTGAGTACATTGGATTCTTGCTTCTCCATTCTTGTGATGCTTTACTGAGAAGAATGTGTTCCACTTCCATCCAGTTTAATACAAAATATGTAAAGTTGTCATCTTTTTTAATGGCTGAATAATATTCCTCAGTATACATATTCAACAGCTTCTTAATCCATTCCTGGGTTCGTGGGCATTTAGGCTGTTTTCACATTTTTGTGATTGTAGATTGAGCTATGACAAACAGTCTAGCGCCAGTGTCCTTGTGATAAAAGGATTTTTTTCTTCTGGGTAGATGCTCAGTAGTGGGATTGCAGGATGAAATGGGAGGTCTCATTCGAGTTCTTTGAGGATTCTCCATACTTCCTTCCAAAAAGATTGTATTAGTTTGCAGTCCCCCCACAACTGTAAAAGTATTCCCTTCTCTCCACAGATTTTTAAAAATTGTTTGTTTTTGATGTGAAGTTGTTTGGATTCATTATATATTCTAGTTATTAATTCCATTTTAGGTGAGTAGTTTGCAAACATTTTCTCCGTTTTCTGGAGGCTGTCTTTTCACATTACTGATCGTTCCCTTTCTTGTACAGAAGCTTTTTAACTTGCTTGTGATCCCATGTGTTCATTTACACTTTGGCTGCCCCCATCTAATCACAAAATCTTTGCTTAGATCAATGTCCTGGAGTGCTTCCCCAATAATTTCTAATGATTCACTGTCATGTTAGAATTTTCTTTTCTCTTTTCTTTCTTTCTTCTTTCTTTTCTTTATTTGATTTATTTATTTATTTATTTATTTATTTATTTATTTATTTGAGACTCTGTCACCCCAACCCCAGCTAGAGTACAATAGCAACGTCATGCATCACCGAAACCTCAAACTCCTGGGCTCAACTGATCTTCCTGCCTGGCCTCTGGAGTAGCTGGGACTACAGACACGGACCATCACACTAGTTTAATTTTTCTGTTTTTTGTAGAGATGCAGTCTCTTTTACTCAGGCTGGTCTCAAACTCCTGACCTCAAGTGATCCACCCACGTTGTCTTCCCAGAGTGTGGGATTACAGGGGTCAGTGTTATGTTGCAGTTTTCTTATGCATCTTTTCAGACGTTTTGAGATTCTGAGTTTTTCAGCACAACTTTGATCCAACACCACCTTTAAGACTAGAAGACTAGTAAGTGATGGCAGGAGATGAAACAAAACTGAAGGCACAACTGTGCTTGGAATCACATGTATGTCAATAGCCAATTCCTTCTTTGACTGGTTGTATACATATCACTCTTTTTCAAGACTAAACAAAATATTACATTATATAATATTAATATCTATTAATATACTCTAATATTTAAATATTTAAACTACATAGGCAAGGTAAATTTTGCCTTTGCTTATCAGTTCATTCCAATTTCCTTCCTTCTACAAATATAACTGTTAATAACATTTTTATGGTTATCTTCCTCAAATTTTTAATAATGTTTTACATGCCTACAGAGTATCCATAGTAAATACAGGTTGCATGCCATAGTACATTTTATGTAGATGGTACATACATCGCACTGTAGATAGCATTCCACACCCTAGCATTTTTGATTTAGAATCTTAGGGCTTTTCAAAGCAGTATATTGCAATATTTTTTTTTCTTTTTTCTGCTTAATATTCCACAGTGTGGCTCTATCATACTTGCTATAGCCATTTCCCTATGATTGATATTTCCATAATTTTGATAAATCATTGATCACATGATTTATCTGATATTCCTTCAGATAAATCCTCCTGCTATTAACAGATATTCCTTCCGTTACAACTTGAGTTATTGTTTTTCTAGGGATATAAGTATAACACATAGCAAATTCAGTTCATTCTGGGGGTTCAGAAGGATTGTAGCAGACAACAGGCCCACTGGAGGGGAGGCACACATATCTGATACTATATGCAAGTACCTTCAGGCTTTCCTGCATATTCATAATAAGGTGAATGTCTTTTAAAGTCAGTCTATTTATGTGTGAAAATTATCCTTCAAAATCTTTGCCAATTCATAATCCTGCTTGCCAGTCTATGAAAGTATGTTCATCTTTAACCTTCCCCACATTTGCTATTATGTATCTTGCTAATACTTGCTAAGTTAGCACCTAACATCTCATCTCATGTTTGCCTAAATACTAGTGAAGTCTAGAGTCTTTGCACAATGTCTTCTAATTGTTTTTATAAAATCTTAAATTTGACACGTTAGTTTACATTGCCAACTTTTCTATTTGGTAATTTAATTTCTTATAAGCCAATAGGAATATTGTATGCATTCAAATATTAGATAATTTTTCTGTTGAAAGTATTACAAAGATTTTTCTCACATACTTTTATATTCTACAGTCTCCATATGATACTGTTGCTAAAATGGATACATGCAAAGGTCTTATTATTTCTGTCATAGTCTGATACCATCATCATATCAATTAAAAATAAAGAAAGCATAGCCTTATAATTTTATCTTACATGTAGGAAATGATATGAATTATTTCCCACTGTAGCAATTCATAGTTTTGCATTGAGTTCCATTTGGGGTGGTATTAATGTTTGTATACCTTTTGGTGTTTTTGTTATACACATTCACTTACACACACACACAGGAGTGTGTGATGACAAATAGTTGTCTGATAACAATCAGACAATCAGACTTTAAAGTACATCTATTAAATCCCATGGAAAGGAGGTAGAAGTGTATTTGTAATACTTAGGACTCTGAAGTTTGCTCCAATATATGGCTACTGATGAATCTCTTTAATTTTTTTTAATGTTTACCATTATTCTATTATTTTTTAAGTTCAACATACAAATACCCATTGAATACCATTAACAGTTAGAGATTTAAAGTTAACATGACAACACAAAAAATGAAACACATAGAAATAATTCTTCCAACCTATATAGTATTTCTACATGGAATACTAGTTATTATTTTTTTATTTGTTTAGATATTCCTTCTGTTACAACTTGAGTTATTGTTTTTCTAGGGATATAAGTATAACACATAGCAAATTTAGTTCTCTCTGGGGGTTCAGAAGGATTGTAGACAGCAGGCCCACTGGAGGGGAGGCACACATATCTGATACTATATCTCATACACATATCTGATACTATATGCAAGTACCTTCAGGCTTTCCTGCATATTCATAATAAGGTGTATGTCTTTTAAGTCAGTCTATTTAGTGCTTGGTAGAGCTTCTCAATTTAAATACATTGGCTTTACTCAGGTTGTGAAAAGCTTTCTTCTTCTTATTTAACATTTCCTTCCCCCCTTCATTTTGATTACATAAAGTACCTTCTTTTCAATAAATAATGTTTCCTCTTTATTATTCTATGTTTTTACGTTTTCTTTTATTTTTCTCATCGGAGCTCACTATTTCAATTTATTAATTTGTTTTTAGACTCGTTCTCCGTCGATTCCTCTGCATCTATAAAACCAGACTGCGACTTGCCTCATGGTCTAAATGCGGCCTCCTTCCAGCAGGGGAGGATATTCCAGGAGCCAGCCCTTCCCACAGGGCCACACCCTGCTGTCAGTAACTCAATCATTCCTCACACTACTGAACCCAACACTGGAATATTTGTGATTTCATTACTCTGCTTTCCTATAAGAACAAGATACACTGGCAGAGTTAAAAAAAGAAATGGAGATAATCGTCTTCCCATTTGTTGAGTCATACCTTCTATTATAACTTTCATCCTATTCAGTTTGATAGTGACCCTTTAATAAGGCAAGATAGTGGTATGAATTTTTCAGAAAAGTGCAGAAGGGGAGTATATGAAAACAAAGTTATGAAATTGCAGATTTGACTGACAGAATGTGGCAGAAATTGGAAAGAATATTCGATTGTACTTGAGCTAATGGTGATATTGATGTCACGCTGTGATAGGCCCTAAAGATCAAGGCAGCATAAGGGTATTTTATTTCCATTTAACATTATGGGCATAATACAAGTCAAGATACTTTTTTGTTTAATACTTTCTTTTAGGGATAGGTGAATTGAAGAATTAGGGAAAAAGTCACAAATCAATCATTCTTATTTGAGATGCATGATTAACTCTCCAAAGAAGTGCCATATAAATTCACTACCATTATTATTACAAAAACTTCAGAAAGTAACTTCCCAATCGACCTGATGTAAATTAAGAAAGTGGATGTGGAAAAAAAAAAACCCTGATATGCAGACATAAAATAACAATATTATTGCAAAGCCTAAATGTTATGAAGCTCTTTACCATTAACAATAGTATAACCAAAATACTTAGATTGCCATACTCTGGGTACTACAGGTGGGTGAAAAGAAAAATGGTCATTCTCCTCAAGGAGACTAGGGTCTACAGACAAAGACACACACTATTCAAATAATCACACAAAAAAGGATGCAGCTTCAAAAGGAACAGAGTAGAGTGTTATTAAAGAAAGGAGCAGTGCATATGATACTTTTTAACTAAAGAGCTTGAATAGATAGGAGTACCCTGGCAAGATTCCCCACAGAAAAGATATTTGATCAGTATTGAGGGAATGCATAATATATAAGTAGAACAAGGGGAAATGGGTCAGAATTCTCATAGCTAAGCACAGCATGTGCAAGGACCCTGTGGCGGGAGAAAATGAGAGAAAATCTTTAAAACTGGAAATCACTGAGACAGCAAGAGAGAGTTCCATAGGGAGAGAATGGCAGCTAGGCAAGGGTTCTCCAAATTTAAGCATTTGATTTTTTTCACAAGAAAAATGAGGAAGCAATAAAATAATTTTAGTTAGTTGGTGGAGGATGTCAGAGTGTCAGTAACGTGTTTTGAGACTAGTGCACCAGTTACAGTTTGAAAAACATATTAAAAACAAACCGGAGTGGATACTAGGAGACTCAACAAGCATCCATACTGCAATAGTACAGATGGGAGAAAACAGTAGCTTAAAGTAAGGGGCTAATGGCAGGGCAGTAGACAAACGGAAAATGTAGTACTGAAGATGGAAATGTTCAGAAATTGATGAAAAAGTTACTATGTGAGCAGAGAAAAGCCAGTGTTATGGTGATTCTTAAGCTTTGGATTTATGAAGTGGTAAAATTCATCAAGATAGAAAATGTTAGATTGAAAATAATCAATGATGCTTGATTATTATTTATTTTAAGTGAGAGGTATTTGTAAGATCAGGAGTTTAGTCTTAGACCTGTCCAATTTGAGCCGAGATTGAAGCATCCGAGAGGAACAGGAGTTTTGCAGAAGCAACTGGATATAAAGATCTGGGATGAAAGGGGAGATCTGATCTGCTTATACACAGTGATGAGTCATTATTCCATGGATGATAAATGAGAACACAGAGAAATGAGATTAATTCAGTAAAGACGATAAAGTGAGAGGAAAGAGAGATCCAAGAAACTCCATTTATTATCTGGATCAATAATAATGACTCTTTTGAGACTGAGATGGTTTCCTTTAAGAAACAGAAGAAAAATAGGGAAATCAAGGGGTCACCGATGCTAATGGAAGAGAGTATTTTGTAAAGAAGGTGTGATCAGTATAATCCAATGCAACCAAGAGATCAAATATCAGAAGATTAAGAAAGATACTTTAGATATAGAGACATAGAGATTATGGGTGTTTTGGCATGAGATGTTTCTATAAAATAATCAAAGGCATTTAGTAAAAATTTGAGTAGACTGTCTCAATGAATACTCAACACAAACTTTATTTATAGTAAAAATTATCCCCTCCCATTTTATTCCTGCAGAACAAAGATTCCAAGTAGTTACATCTTACTCAGGTTTTCTTATTTTGTGTCTGAGTCAGGTTTTGAATCCAAAGTCTTTCATTCAATACATTTCATATACCAACTTTCTGCACAAGCAACAGCAATTGATCAGAAAATTTAGAGAAAAAAACACACAATAGAGAAATTACCCCCTATTCCTACCTTGTGGGTCATTTACAGGAGTATATTATGTTCACTAATTTTCCTCTTGCTGCCTTCTCCTTGGATCTTTTATATTGTTTCTCCATCTGGTTTGCTTCTAAATATAACTAAGTTTTATGGGTTCTCAGCTGGTAATTTGACCAAGGGAAATAAACTCTTTTAGCCTGGAGCCTCCAGATTTCCTGAAGAAAGAATTTTTCTTTTTTCTTCAAAAAAAAAATAAAAACTTGAAAAGAACAGCAAACGAGAAACTTGCTTATTAGAGAATTAGTAGTAACGAACTCTAAATGGAAACAAGGTAACAACCTTTGAAGAGGAAAATGCAGTTATCTGGATAACACACTCACAAAGAATATAGATAACAACTGATAGATGGAAATTACTGGAATTACATGCAAATATTTCTAACAATGGAACAAATATGTGTTATGGAGACAACTATATACATTTTAATAATGAGTAACTTTTTCTAGCAATTTACAGTGATTGTTCATATTGTCTAATTTAGCTTCATAACACATTTCCATAGGGGGTATTAGAATAGCATTTTTATTTTGCTAATAAAGAAATTGTACTTAGGCAATATGAACAAATGAAAGGCGTCACTCTATTAGACTTCAAGCTCTACCACAACGTTATAGTAACCAACACAGCATGGTCCTGGCACAAAAACAGAGGCATAAACCTATGTATTAAAGAACACAGATATAAAACCATCCTCATATTGCCATCTAATATTTGACAAAGCAGACAAAAACATACACTGGGGGAAAGAATCAAGATTCAATAAATGGTTCTGGGAAAATTGAATAGCCACATGTAGATGAATGAAACTGGATCTGTATCTTATTCCACCACTCACAAAAAGTAATTTATGATGGATAACGGACTCAAACCTAAGACATGAAACTACAAGAATTCTAGAAGAAAATATTGGGAAACTCTTATAGATATAGCCCTGGCCAAAGAATTTATGAAGAAAACCTCAAAGGAATCACAACAACAAGCAAAATTAAGAAATGGGACTCGATTAAATCAAAAGATTCTGTATAGCCCAGGAAACAATCGAGTGAGTGACTGGAGAAAATATGGGCATGATAACACCCAATAAAGGGCCGATAGCCAAATCTATAATGAACTAAAAAAAAAAAGTCAGCAAGAAAAAAATCAAACAACCCAATAAAATAGGGTGCAAAATATTAGGTAGGGATAAGAAGGAGAGAAGCAGATGGTATTAGGAGACGCTTTGTTAACAAAGTGACCGGAAGGAGGAACATTCCAAGACAGAACAGGTGACATGGCCAGGGGCTCCTGAAGACGGAACAGATGACATGGCCAGGGGCTCCTAAAGACAGAACAGATGTTTGGTCTACGATAGGGGGGTCTCTAAGAAATGAGCAACCAGAAAGAGGCAGAGACATGACCAGGCCACTGAAGAGGATCTATGGAGCATGCATATCAGTAAGGTGACAGTGTCCTCAAGTGAATTACCTCCCATTAACATAGTAAAGATCATACCTATAACAGGCTATGATAACAGTTGCAAATACATGGCAACTCCTGGAAATTGCCTTATAAAGATAGAAAAGGGGAGGATTTGCCATTCTGGAAAATCTTCACCTCCTTCCAAGAAAAATGATGAATATTCCACTTCTAACTTAGCACATTATTAAGGATTAGCATGAAAGAACAGACCTTCATCCTGGGGGCTGCAGTTCCTCATTGGAGCAGTCCACTCTCTACAAACTGACAGTGCACTGCCCTTTCTGTACTCTATGCTGAAGACATCTTTTTTTTTTATTTTTTTTTTGTAGAGACAGAGTCTCACTTTATGGCCCTCAGTAGAGTGCCATGGCCTCACACAGCTCACAGCAACCTTCAACTCCTGGGCTTAAGCGATTCTCTTGCCTCAGTCTCCCGAGTAGCTGGGACTACAGGCGCCTGCCACAACGCCCGGCTATTTTTTGGTTGCAGTTTGGCCGGGGCTGGGTTTGAACCCTCCACCCTCGGCATATGGGGCCGGCGCCCTACCAACTGAGCCACAGACGCCGCCCGCTGAAGACATCTTGCTACGCTGCTGGCTTCTATCCGTTTGTCTTACTCATGTCTTCTGTTGACTCGGTACTAGTAACAATTCCCATTCTTTGGTACTGGGACTCAGGAACCAGAAAACACAAAGCTGACATCTTACACAAAAGGAATAGACTAATAGCCAATAAACATGAAAAAAAATCTCTAATCACCAGGGAAATGCAAATCAAAACCACGATAATATATTACCTAACACCAGTGAGAATGTTATCAAATAAAATCTCAAAACGAGTGCTGGCATGGTTGCAGAAAAAAGAAACACTTACTGTGGAATTTCAAACTAGTACAACTTCTGGGGAAAATAGTATGGACACACATCAAAATATTTGTGTCCTCATAATATTCTGAGATTAAACAAAAAAAGAAAAAAAAAAGAATTTGTGACTTGAAGATGTTAAATGATTTGCTACTTTTACCTGCAAGTTGAACATCAGAGATGTAACTCACAACTATCGACTACAAATTTGGTGCAATTTTTCATATGCAATAACTCCATAAGGAGAATTCTTCCTCATTTTAATTATTTCATCATGCATGGTTTCATTTTTCCCACTGTTCTTTAAGAGTTAGTTAAATGACAGTAAATTTTTCATTTTTCATATGTAGTTCCCCAAATAACAATTACAATTCACTTACTTATTATTATATGCTACCATATCCACTTTATGTAACAGACAAAGCTAAGTATATAATCACCATATTTTTAACTCGTTTCTATCGTAGCTCAACATCTGGGTTGTACATTTCTTCTTAAGTACTGTCTTTATATATATTGGTTAAAATATATAAATATGTATATATATGTATTAGACAGTATCCTCTAATATTTTTAAAATTCAAAATAAATAAATGTCTTCATTTTTTCCTGATATTTTCAGTTAACAGATTATATATACCCATAAAACTCAAAGATTATACTGCCCTTGTTAAAAATACATCTATATAGGAATAATTTAATTCTAACATAAACTGATTTTCAAAATAATATACTTGTTAACAGTTAACGAGCAGAAAGATGACAATAAATGTATTTTGAGTAGGTTTGACAGACTAAAAGTTAATGCTGTTTCACAATGTAGAGAAATAAGTTTTAAGAACAAATTTAATCTGATATTGGCTTTGTAATATTTTTGAGGTTCATTTTAGTATCATAGCAATTACGATAAGACTATGAAATATATCATTTAAAACAACAATTCAAATGTTTCTAATAAACATGCTGAGATATATTCCTAGAAGAATTGTGAAAGCATTACCTAATATCCAAATTATAAACTTCATCATTTATACAGTTACAGATTTTTCCATAAATGTAATATCAAAACTTCCTATAAAAGATATCATGCTACATTTTTATGCATAAGCAAGTTTTATCATAAAAGTAAATTAGACCAAGGAAAATTTAAAGTGCATTTTGAAACAGAAGAATGAGTCTTCCTTTGTAAAATTGAAGGCATTTTTTTTATTTATTTTTTATTTTTTTATTAAATCATAGCTGGTACATTAGTATGATCATGGGGCACCATACACTTGATTCATAGACTGTTTGACACATTTTCATCACACTAGTTAACATATCTTTCATGGCATTTTCTTAGTTATTTTGCTAAGACCTTTACATTCCACATTTACTAGGATTCACATATTCCCTTGTAAATGCACCGCAGGTGTAATCCCATTAATCCCCCTCCCTCCACCTACCTCCACCCTCCCTCCTCTCCCTTTCCCCCTTCTCCCTATTCTTAGGTTGTAACTAGGTTATAGCTTTCATGTGAAGGTCCTACATTAGTTTCATAATAAGGGTGAGTACATTGGGTACTTTTTCTTCCATTCTTGAGACACTTTACTAAGAAGAATATGTTCCAGCTCCATCCATGTAAACATGAAAGAGGTAAAGTCTCTATCTTTCTTTAAGGCTGCGTAATACTCCATGGTGTACATATACCACAATTTATTAATCCATTCATGGATCAATGGGCACTTGGGCTTTTTCCATGACTTAGCAATTAAGAATAGGGCTGCAATAAACATTCTGATACAAATATCTTTGTTAAGATGTGATTTTTGGTCTTCTGGGTATATGCCCAGTAGAGGGATTACAGGATTGAATGGCAGATCTATTTTTAGATCTCTAAGTGTTCTCCATATCTCTTTCCAAAAGGAATGTATTAATTTGCATTCCCACCAGCAGTGCAAAGGTGTTCCCTTTTCTCCACATCCACGCCAACATCTCTAGTCTTGGGATTTTGTGATGTAGGCTAGTCTCGCTGGAGTTAGATGATATCTCAAAGTAGTTTTGATTTGCATTTCTCTGATGATTAAAGATGATGAGCATTTTTTCATATGTCTGAAGGCCGTGCACCTGTCTTCTTCAGAGAAGTTTCTCTTCAATTCCCTTGTCCAGCCTGCCATGGGATCCCTTGTTCTTTTCTTGATAATGCGTTTGAGTTCTCTGTGGATTCTGGTTATTAAACCTTTGTCAGAGTCATAACCTGCAAATATCTTTTCCCATTCTGAGTGCTGTTTGCTTGCTTTACTTACTGTGTTCTTGGCTGTGCAGAAGCTTTTTAGTTTGATCAAGTCCCAATAGTGTATTTTTGAAACAGCTTCAATTGCCCGGGGGGGTCCTTCTCATAAAAAACTCGCCCAACCCAATTTCTTCAAGTGTTTTCCCTGCACTGTCTTCTAGTATTTTTATAGTTTCATGTCTTAGCTTTAAATCTTTAATCCAGTGAGAGTCTATCTTGGTTAATTGTGAAAGGGGTGGGTCCAGTTTCAGTCTTCTACAGGTTGCCAGCCAGTTCACCCAGCACCATTTGTTAAATAGGGAATCTTTTCCCCATTGAATGTTTTTAATTGGCTTGTCAAAGATTAAATAACGGTAATTAGCTGGATTCATCTCTTGGTTCTCTATTCTGTTCCAGACATCTACTTCTATGTTTTTGTGCCAGTATCATGCTGTTTTGATCACTATCGATTTGTAGTATAGTCTGAGGTCTAGTAGCGTGATTCCTCCTGCTTCGTCTTTATTTTTGAGTAATGTTTTGGTTATTTAAGTTTTTTTCTGATTCCATATAAAATGAAGTATTGTTTTTTCAAGATCTTTAAAGTATGACAGTGGAGCTTTAAAGGGGATTGCGTTGAAATTATATATTGCTTTGGGTAGTATGGACATTTTAACAATGTTTATTCTTCCCAGCCATGAGCATGGTATATTTTTCCATTTGTTAACATTCTCAGCTATCTCTTTTCTTAGAGTTTCATAGTTCTCTTTATAGAGATCTTTCACATCCTTTGTTAGATAAACTCCCAAGTATTTCATCTTTGGCACTACCGTGAATGGGATAGAGTCCTTAATTGTTTTTTCAACTTGACTACTGTTGGTATATATAAAGGCTACCAATTTATGAATGTTGATTTTGTAACCTGAGACGCTGCTGTATTCCTTGATCACTTCTAAGAATTTTGTAGTAGAGTCCCCAGTGTTTTCCAGATACACGATCATATCATTTACAAAGAGCGAAAATTTGATCTATTCTGACCCTATATGGATACCCTTGATCACCTTTTCTTCCCTAATTGCGGTGGCTAAAACTTCCATTACAATGTTAAAAAGCAATGGAGACAATGGGCAGCCTTGTCTGGTTCCTGATCTGAGTGGAAATGATTCCAATTTAACTCCATTCAATATGATATTGGCTGTGGGTTTGCTGTAGATGGCCTCTATTAGTTTAAGAAATGTCCCTTCTATACCAATTTTCTTAAGTGTTCTGATCATGAAGGGATGTTGGATGTTATCAAAAGCTTTCTCTGCATCGATTGAGAGAATCATATGGTCTTTTTTTTTTTATTTGTTTATGTGCTGAATTACATTTATAGATTTACGTATATTGAACCATTCTTGAGACCCTGGGATAAAACCGACTTGGTCATGATGTATGATTTGTTTGATATGTTGCTGGATTCTGTTTGTTAGAATCTTGTTGAATATTTTTGCATCTATATTCATTAGTGATACTGGTCTATAATTTTCTTTTCTTGTTGGGTCTTTTCCTGGTTTGGGGATCAGGGTTATGTTTGCTTCATAGAACGTGTTGGGTAGTCTTCCTTCTTTTTCTACATTTTGGTTGAGTAATATAGGTACTAATTCCTCTTAAAAGGTTTGGTAGAATTCTGACGTAAAACCGTCTGGTCCCGGGCTTTTCTTTTTGGGGAGATTTTGTATGGTTGATGTTATTTCCGAACTTGATATGGGCCTGTTCTACATTTCCACTTGATTTTGGTTAAGTCTTGGAGGTGACGTGCTTCCAAGTAACGGTCAATTTCCTTCAGATTTTCATATTTCTGAGAGTAAAGTTTCTTGTAATATTCATTAAGGATTTTTTGGATTTCTGAGGAGTCTGTTGTTATTTCGTCTTTGTTATTTCTGATTGATGAGATTAGAGATCTTATTCTTTTTTTCCTGATTAGGTTGGCCAAAGGTTTATCTATTTTATTGACCTTTTCAAAAAACCAGCTTTTTGATTTATTGATCTGTTGTATTATTCTTTTGTTTTCAATTTCATTTAGTTCTGCTCTGATTTTGGTTATTTCTTTTCTTCTACTGGATTTGGGGTTGGAATGTTCTTCCATTTCCAGTCTCTTGAGATGTCCCATTAAGTTGCTTATTTCCTCTCTTTCCGTTCTCCTGAGGAAGGCTTCCAGTGCTATAAATTTCCCTCTTAGAACTGCCTTTGTGGTGTCCCAGAGGTTCTGATAGTTCGTGTCTTCATTGTCGTTTTGTTCCAGAAATTTGGCAATTTCCTTCTTGATCTCTTCTCTGACCCAGATATCATTCAGCATAAGGTTATTTAACTTCCATGTCTAACAGACATGAGCAACTTGATTTCCTCCAATTCCATAATAGTTGGAGATTTTAACACTCCTTTGGCAGTGATGGATCAATCCTCTAACAAAAAGCTGAGTAAAGAAATTCTAGATTTAAATCTAACAATCCAGCATTTAGATTCAGCAGACATCTACAGAATATTTCATCCCAACAAAACTGAATACACATACTTCTCATCAGCCCACGGAACTTACTCCAAAATTGATCACATCTTAGGTCACAAGTCTAACCTCAGTAAATTTAAAGGAATAGAATTTATTCCATGCATTTTCTCGGACCATCATGGAATAAAACTTGAGATGAGTAACAACAGGAATCTGCATACTCATACAAAAACATGGAAGTTAAATAACCTTATGCTGAAGGCATTTTTATCCAGAAATATTTCATTGAATTTTAATAATGAATTGGGAGTAGTTGAGAAAGGAATTCATATTTATTGAAAGTTGACTATGAGTCAATAGATGTTTTCAGTATTTCAAATATAGTGTCTAATAGCAAAGAGTAATTTTAAGAATACTTTTTAAATACTTTACCAACTTTGGGGATACAATGTAATGAACCACAGTACTAAGAGGAAAATGAACTTGCTATGTATGCTTCTATGGGTAACCATGGGGGAAATACTCAGGCATGAGTTTTTATTCACTACCCCTCTCTGTCAAAACAAACACACTCTCATCTGCACACACATGCACATACGGACTTAACTCACTTATAAATACACACACACACTCTTCCAGTTTTCTATATTAGGGCACAGTTATACATTGTTTATGGAACTGGTTTGGCACTTTACTGGTCACGATTTATTGAATATTCAACAATCCACCTGAGAGATATAAATTTTAATCCCAATTTTCATATGAGGAAATTGAGGTTCAAAGATATTAAATTATCTTTCCTTGGATATACAGCAAGTAAATTTGTAGAGTAAAAATTTGAACACAGTATCCCATCCGATTTGTTGTTGTAAATACTGTAATATTTATATCCTTCCAGAATGTAGAAGATTCCAGCAGTAAACTCTGTTGACGGGTCCTCTCCCTCACTCATATATCAGCTCTCTCCTCCTTCATAGAGAGGAGTGGAGTCCTAGATGACACTAGATTTAGCTTTGCTTTTCAAAATTTCTCTCAATGCTACAGTGTAAAATCATTTCTTTTCTTCTGTTTTTTTTTTTAATTTATCCCTGATTTCTTCTTTTTCTAATTATCACCAATTTCCTGAATAGAGCAACAGAGTTTCATTTCATAAATTTAAAACATCAAGGGATACACAACAACTTATATTCAAAATCTGGAAACCAGATTTTGGGTTTGCTGAAAATAGAAAATTCTAGCTAAAAAGTGTAGTATTTTTCCATAAGAAAGTGTACCCCTATCTGACTTCCGTTATTAATTTTAACGGAAAATTTTCACCTCCGTTGCAAAGTATTTGTCTTATCATATAGTGATTTGTACTTACTACCACTCTAGAAAAACAAAGCATATGTGTGTATGAATATTTTTATACAGTATGCTACATGCATTTCATATTTATCTTAAAATGAACACAATTAATTTAAGGGAAATTGTTTTTATTTCCTCAGATTGATTCAATTGGAAACACTGAAGTTAAACACTCAGAGCAAAATTACTTAATCTATGTAGTGCTTTAGTTGAAGGAATTGAGAAGTACATTTTATATTTGCAGAGGATTCCAAAGGCAGGTGGAGTGCTAGTACTTCTCAGGAATTAACATAATTTTAAAAAGTTGTTGAAAATCTAAGTTTCTGAAGAAGAATTTAAGTCAATGAGTATTAAAGTTAAATGGAGATAGTTGATAAAAAGAAAAAGATGTTTCTAGCTGTTGTAGAAGATTGTGTGCAATGATTCCCACTTGTCTCCGCCTTGCAGTCCTCACACTTTTGTGTCATCTCCCATTTTTTATGGTGTGGCCTTGACTTGCTTCTAACCAACAGAATACAGCAGTGGTGTCAGGTTCACCTTTAGTGATTATGCTTCAGAAGATGTTGACAACTGTCTGCTAGAAACTCTCTTACTGCTGCCCATGATGAAATGAGCAGGCGTGTTGAAGAGGTCCGGGGATGAGCCAGTGAGAGCAGCCCGATTAACCACCAGTCAGAACCTGAGAGCCACCTCTGGCTGACTGTCAGCTAAGAGCTGAGACCTCAGTTGGAAAGTTCACAAGGAACTGAATTCTTGACTTGCTGCTTTCAGATATTCCCTTTCAAAGCAGGGAATACATGGAACCCATTCCCACACTCCTGACCCAAAGAAAGTGTACAAAATGGTAAATGTGTAGTGTTTTAAGCCAGTAAGTTTGTGGTGATTTAAGACATTAGTAGATAGTCAATAGTAATAGATAATAAACAAGGAGTGAATGTTTAGAAGATAACATTTTAAAGACGAGGATTGAAGGAAACTTCAGCTTCCTTGGGAGCTCCTCTCCGGTCAGCAGGCCTCAGCAGTGGGTGGATTTTATCTCCTCTGCATCAGGATTTATAGTTCAGGAACTCACGGGTACTTTATAGGCACAGGGCATTCAAATTGTCTATCTGATGTTTGATTAAGTTTGGATATTTGCAGTAATTATCAATATACTATATTTAGGATTAGATCTGATTGCATATACAAAATGTACCAAATAATTTGGCTAAAACACGAAGGCTTATATTTTCACATAGAAACAAATCCAGATATGGACAATTCCTAAATGGTTTCTGGGCTTTTTTTTTTTTTTTTTTTTGGGTGGTAGCGACCACTTAAACCATTCCTTAACAAACGTAACTTTTTAAGTTCATGGTACCAAGAGGTAGAAATAAAGTGAAGGAGGAATTAGCAGATTCAGACAAGACTTTTTCTTACATTTACTATCAGAACACTTTGTTCCATAGCTACATGTAGCTGCCAGAAAGCCACAGGAATCTAATCGTTTAATAGAGCTCATTTTTATTTTAGGTACTGTCCCTATATTATAATTTTATTGCTAAGGAGAAAATGGAGGTTGCATTCAGGGAGCCAATTAGTGGCCTTGACCACATTATTTAATTTCTAATATTATTAACTCTTGAATAATGCTTTAAAATTAGGTATAAAATTAGGCTACATGGATAAAATTGTTCTTGACTTATATTTATAGTTCTTCAGCCCTAGCATGAATTAATAATAAAGCAAGATAAGTAGGAAGTGACAACATCAAATTTATGATAATTGCATTATAATAATTCATAACTATACCAAACTTATGCTTTTAAGCTGCCAGATATGCAAAAACACTATTATAATGCCAAATAAAATCAATACCAACTACTCAAGATTTATAGATCAGCCCCAAATAACTTGGTATGAGAAAAATTAGGTTACACTTTAACAATATAAACATGGCTCTATGTATCATGTTTTAAATAAATCATCATTAATAATTCAGTATATTTCCTCACCACTCTTCCCACTTTTGAACTTATTAACTTCTGTACATTCAACCAAAGTAGGACAAAAACAACCAAAATAGAAAAAGTGAAAAATTTGCTGATAAAAATACATATGATACATATGACTATTTTTCCAGGATACCAAACATACTACAAAAATATACTTTTTTTTTAGGTGAAGTCCTTCTTATCATTGTGTCACACCCTATGTGTCACACCCATTGTGTCACACCCACTCCCCCTCCCTTTTTCCCTCTCCCTGCTCCCCCCTTCCCTCACCCCACAAAGCATACTAGGTCATCGATTGTCCTCATTTCAGATTTGAGTATATAGGATTCTTGTTTCTCTATTCTTATGATGCTTTGCTAAGAATAATGTGTTCCACTCCCATTCAGTTTAATACCATAGATGTCATGTTATTGAGTAAATGAACTTTCACTGAATCTTGTTTTAATCTCTAAAAGATATTGTATCATAGTCTATTATTGGTTGAGTTGTCCATAGTCTTAAAATGCAAATCGTTTTATAGAGAGCTATTCTACTTAAAAATATTTACTTTGTTGGCTCAAAAGTATAGTGTATTTATTGCTGTAGCATATATATAACATGAAAATATCAATAAGGCAGCTATTCAACTATAGGAAATTAATATATGCTTATGATTTGGCAATATTATAAACATTATTCAGACTTTTAAAAATGAGGCAAAAATAATCAATTACATTTTGCTTAACATATATGTATTATTAGTTCAAAAAATTAGTTATCAAGTGCTTCTGCTAAAGAGTATCTTTAGCAAAGTCTCTTATAACAAGTAATGGATCTTAAAATACTCTAACACTTATATATAACAACCTGTAAATGGAAAAGGACTATTAATTTCAAGTACATTATCAACATGTGTCAATCTGATTGATATACTATAAGGTAAATATTCATTGAGGAAGTTAGTACTAATAGTAAATACAAAAATCTCTGCTTCAATATGAATTTCTTAATTAAATTATAAGTCCAAAGATGAAAAATGTTATAGTATAAAAAAGTTTAGCAGAGGAACATAATTTGAAGCTAAATAATATTTCAACTGAGACGTGAAGAAATAAGAACAATCTGACAGGTGAAGTTTAGAAGGAACAATATTTTAGGCTAGGAAACAACATGTGGAAAGTGCTAAGTCATGTAAGCCCTGGTTACCAAACAGTGTGAGCTCTATTATCCCAATTCTGTAAAATTATGCAGATAAACATCTGAAAGAAAAATAAAACCCTGGGTAAGAAGCTTATTAACTTTCATATTTTTGGACTAAATTTGTCTTCAGTTTACATATATAGGCATTTGGATTGCATTTCCATGAATCTATATTATTTTGGTAACAAGCAAAGGCACTTTTGAGGGGGGTTCAGTAAGAAAAAATATTTAACATTAAATGTTAACATAGAGTAGATGCAGCCCCTTTATGTTCTCATGGTGTTACGCTTCCTTCTAGAATAACATCCATCAACTATTTTAAGATGAACATCATGGGCATGTGGGATCAAGAGGAGAAGGTGAGGTGCTGAGAACAGAAACGCTACTCACCTCTGGGTCTTCCATTTTGTAAGTTTCACAATCATTGTTTATATTTGTCCCTGAAGTCAGATTTCCAAGATTTCCAAGATTTAACTGTGGGTCCACCTTTTACTAGCTAGGTGTCTTGAGAAAATTATAACTTCTCTACAAGGCCAAATTTCACCCCATACAAAAATAGGAATAACAATGAACTTCTGGTGCACATATGTCATGAGAATTAAGTGAGATGAGGCACATAAAGTGCTTAGAAGAATTATTAATACATATTAAATAGTCAATAAACGTAATTCAATATCACAATCATTACTATTATTCTCATCTACTGCCCCTAAGCCACTAAGACTTTTGCCAGGCAAAATTCAAATGAAGGACTTCGTGGGAAATGATCTATCAAAAAATAAATTCAATTTAACTTAAAATTGATATGCAAACTTAAAGCATTAAAACACCTGAAAAATAATTTAGCCCATCTTTTCTTTTATAGATATGAAGATACAATGTGATCCCTTTTCACAGAGTAAGGCATTAAATTAATTCTATGGCAAGCCAATGGTAACAGCTGGGCACTTAGCTTTCTTTACCTGCTTTCTCAAGAGATCAAAATTACTGTTTAACTATTAATTTAGAAAAACAACATCAGTTTTTCTCAAAAATAGTTCACTCTTCACACTGTCAAATTGACCAGTTCATTTATTTAAAGCATTCACCTCCTCTGGGCCTGAGAATGTCACCAATGTTATTATACATCAACCAGATTTAGCCAAAAATAGCATCTCAGATAATTGGCAAGTCTTTGTCCTTTGTCTTCTTGCAATCCCAATCGTACTGTGACAAACAACATAAACAGAAGCGATCTAACTGAATGACAGATACAACGATAATGAAGAAAACTTGAGCATCCTAAAGGAAGTCAAATAAAAGTCCTTTGAAAAATGACTGTCAAAAAAAGAGCAGAGGAAGATCTGTTGCAGTTTCTTCAGAATGTTGATTTTCCTGGGAGAGTCTTAAGGTTAGGCCGCGTTCATATGATGTGACAGAGAATGGCTGGTAATTATTCCAAAGCTCACAGTGCTGGAGCTAAAAGCCAATTTAATTAGCATTTTTATCCAGCTGCTTGTATTGGTATTACTCTGGAACATGACTTTGAAATAGCAGTGAATTCCAGAAATTTCAAAAGAAATACTTCTTGTAAGCTTTTTCATTTTTATCTTCTCAACGTATATTTTATATTCTACATAGTCATTTATTCAAAAGAAAAAAAATTACAAAAGGCCAAGTGAAGTAAAACTATCCGTAAAAATCTAGATTCACTCAGGCACATTTTGGGTGAACGTCCAGGATTGGCCTAACCTGGAAACAGAGAAGACTGGCCTGACAAACAGCCTACAGTTTCTAAGAGGGACCCTTTGTAATGTTGTAGCAGGCTGGACAAGAAGGCACCGTCTAATAGTTTCTTATCCGTCTAACTCCAATTCCTTGTTTGGTAACCATAATCATCATAAGAGTATTTTTTCTTAGAGTTCTTTTTAAATAAAACAAGATCTGCTCTGTTTTCACTACTAATATCCCCTCTCAATTTCACTTTCTCCTTTGGACCAGCTATCATTTCCTTATTAATGACTGTTAACATCAGCAGCTTTAGGGTTAGTGTTTCACACACATTATCAATTCCATAGGTCCATTGCCTAAAAGACTTAGACATCAAAGTTTACTAAAACTCAATGAGAACTATGCTGCACTCATTTCCCCAAACTCAATTCCCTTACCATCTACCTCATTTGGGAAGATCATCCTTCTTTCCAAACCTAAGCCAGATACAGAATAATCTTTTTACTTACTTTCTTTCTTTCTGAAACACACAAAAGTGTTTCCTTTCCATTGCAATAGACTGAATGTTTATGTCACCCTCCTCAAGTTCACAGATTGGAATTCTAATACCAGAGATGATGGAATTAGAAGGTAGTGCTTTGGGGAGGTGATTACCTTATTATGGTGGAGACCTCATGAATGAGGTTAGTGCTCTTATAAAAGGGACCCCAGAGAGATTCTTTACTGCCTTGCCATATGAAGTTACATAGTACAATGAGAAAACAGATTTTTTTTTAAGAGACAGAGTCTCACTTTATTGCCCTGGGTAGATTGCTGTTTGTCACAGCTCACAGCAACCTCCAACTCCTGGGCTTAGGCGATTCTCTTGCCCAGCCTCCCGAGTAGCTGGGACTATGGGTACCCACCACAACGCCTGGCTATTTTTTGTTGCAGTTTGGCTGGGGCCGGGTTCGAACCCACCATCTTGGTATATGGGGCTGGCGCCCTACTCACTGAACCACAGGCACTGCCCCAAGAAAACAGATTCTTATCAAATGTTCTGGTGTCTCGAATGGGACTTTCCAGCCTTTAGAACTGTGAGAAATAAATTTCTGTTGTTTATAAGCCACTTGGTCTATAGTATTTTCTTATAGAAGCCCAAAGAGACTGAGACACCCCTCTTCTAGGAAATGTATGTATTTCACTTTTGGAAGGCACCTTTCTGTTTCCAGACTTCAGCCATGAGGTTCCACCACAGCATCTCTCAGACCATGTCAGTTAGGGCAGGGAGGTGAGGGAATAGGTTAGGGTCGCTCAGGTGACTGCCTAGTAGTTCTATACTCAGCCCTACAGTATGTGAAGCATGTTCCACATTCTTTCAAATCATTCATAGGGAATTTAGGAAATCAATTTGATGACTACTTGGTACAAAAACCAGGAGAGGTAATCTATCCAATCAATGACAAGAGACATGGACCATGGAGACAAGATTCAGAAAATAATAAAATAATACATAATCTGACAAAGCGATTTCAGGATACAGACTTAGAAAGTTAATTGCACAAATGTGGAAAAAATAATCTAGTTTAACATGAATCTTGAGCATTGCTCACAGCTTAAAAACTAATAAACTAATATGTATATATATAAATATATGTACAGTAGAGTGTGCATATCAAGAGTGCTAGTGGTCCCATTAAGTTATGAATTAGTTAATTCACTGTCCTAGTGTAACACTGTCCTTTTGAAGAATGCCTACAAATGAACAAGATCCAAAAGAAAACAATTTGAGCGCTAGGAGATGAGAAAGAGGCTACCCTGGAAACTGGTCAAGATAATCGGGCATGCTTATTCTGGAACCTAAGAATAATTTGGAAAAGGCCTATATATATATATATATATATTTACACAGAGGGTAAGAGCAGAAGTGGATACTATTGAACGACCTATTCATTACAAGCAATATTTCTTTTGAAAAATATAGGCTCTATTGTAAGGAATAAATTTTCTCAAGTCTGAGACTAACAATCGCATGTCAGGAATACTATAGATATGAGTTTTGAAATAACCTTATTTCTAAACTCTCTATCAGTTCTTAAGATTTTATTAAGCATGAGCCAGAGACTTTTCTAATCTTCTTGATAATTCTACTCTTAATTAATGCAGAGCTAGAATGGCCTTTATTCAGATCTATAATTAGCCCAATCATTTCATTAGTTTTGTTATCCTATGAAAATGTTTACACAGCAGAAATTTGGCAAGACTTTGTATTTGTGCCTAACAGAGATGATCATCTTGATTTCTATAAAATCTCCACGGAATTTTACACAGTGGGGAGGGGATACAGAAAGGGCACTACTCCCCAACCATGTGTCTCCTCTTCCCTGCTACCCTCTCCGCATGTTCAATGCTATAAGGGTAGGTTGAGGACTTCACAACTCCCCCTCTAAAAATATTCTCACTCATCTACCAAAAAAGAAGAAAAAATGCTTAAAATTCTGTGATCTGCCAGGCACTGCTAAAATTATGAAGAGCAGCAAGTTCTGTATTACGTTTCTTTGGTCTTTACAGTAAGGACATATTTTTAAATCTTGCTGCCTCTTACCCTTCAGTTTGCTGCAAAATGTCACTGATGTTGATAAGTCCAGCTGCTGCTTGCAAAATTGCTTCCCCTTTTGCCCTTAAGAACAACAGTGTAGAAGGTTATCTCATTTAAACCATTTCATGGGCAATAAGGTTATAAAAGCAACACAACTTTTAATAAATTTTAAATATTCATATGGTAAAGAAATTTTTAAAAAGCTATTCATAGTGAATATCTCTAGCTACATGACATTATAAGTATCTAGAGACCGAATCTGTAACTTAAGAAAGCTATGAGATTTTTGCTTTTTTCATTAATGTCTAGCAAAAATATATACAAATACAAAAAGATAGTAGTTTTTAGATTAGTGAGATTTTTTTTAATTTCTAGAGCCATATCGTTTAAAACATATGTATGCACACACGATGTCTTTTTTTTTTTTTTTGCTGTTGTTATTGTTCAGTAGTATGTTTTTTTCCTTTTAATTGTTTCAGGTTAATTGAGGGTACAAAGAATTAAGTTACACTGTTTGCATTTGTTGGGTAGTGTCCCTCTTATAACTGTGTCCCATCTCCAAGAGGTGCGCCATACACCCTAACATTGTGCCCATTAAGTGGGAGCACACCCGTCCCCCTGTCCTCTCACCCCTGTTCCCTTGTCCCCTCACCCCCTATCTTGAGTTGATTTGAGTTTTCCTCTTATGTGGGCCTGTGTTAGATCATCTACTGGCTTCATACTGGTTAAGAGATATGAACAGAACTTTCTCTGATGAAGACAGATGAATGGCTAACAAACATTTAATTTGGTTTCTTTTATGAATTATACTATTGCTGCATTCAGTTCTAATTCTTATATTTTTAAAATATGTATATTATGTAAATATACTGAAATACAAACAAACAGAAGCCATTGAGAGCTTTCTATAACCAGAGTCAACCCCATCACTTTCTTCTGACAAATATTCAAGGACGGTAGGGTGAAGGGTAAGCTCTGTTGGAAAAAAAAAAAAAAAAAAAGAAAAGAAAAGAAAAAAGGAAGGCTTGAGGTATGCCCAATAGGAGCTGTTGGCTGGGAGAAGCTGAGAACCTCTGTTTGATATGGAGCATCCTATATGATTAGTTTAGAGAACATATTTGGCTTTCAATGGTCAATCCTGAGTCAGAAGCCAGGAGGAAAAATAGGACACCTTGCAATTATTACCAAATGCTAACCATTTTGTATATTCAGTCTTTCAATATTATATTTCAAATGAACAATTTTATTCAAGAAAACTTTTGCCTACTAGATAGCATAAAAACACATCTTCATAAAGTACAGTTGGAAGACAATTCTCCTTGGGTCTCTCATAGTTTTCCACACTTTGCAAGCAGAAGCACTGTTATCTTTTGTTCTGGATTGCATTTCAAGGATTTTTACAAAAGGAACATCCTTGGAAGATGGAGATAGTGGCTGTTGTTTGAAAAGAGTACAGATGTGTTTACTGCCCAGCATCAAAAAAAGGCAATATTTTTTTCTCCTGGGAGGAGTTTGGGCAGGTTTCCTTTATAAAACATTTGAGTAGCCTAAGCTTAAGTTTATTCAGCTGCAATAAAAGCCACTTTGTGTACAACATTCACCTGGCAAGTCCTTGACTTGGAGTCAAAGGCAACTGAAGCAACAGAGAGCACACGCTATGCTGGGTTGTTTTCCAACAATGTCCCCGAAAGTGTGAGAGGATAATTTGGTGGGTTACAAGTAAGGTACAATCTCAGATTTTTTAGCTCTTTTTTTTTTTTTGTAGAGACAGAGTCTCACTTTATGGCCCTCGGTAGAGTGCCGTTGCCTCACACAGCTCACAGCAACCTCCAACTTATGGGCTTAAGCGATTCTCTTGCCTCAGCCTCCCGAGTAGCTGGGACTACAGGCGCACGCCACAATGCCCAGCTATTTTTTTGGTTGCAGTTTGGCCGGGGCCGGGTTTGAACCTGCCACCCTCGGCATATGGGGCCGGCGCCCCACCGACTGAGCCACAGGCGCCGCCCAGATTTTTTAGCTCTTAACAAGTGTAAAGTATCAATGACTAATCAATTAGGTAAGAGAATATTCTCTGTTACCCTCTGATTTGGGAATATAACCAGGATTACAAGAATAATGCACCAAAAAAGTATGTAGTAAAAGGCACCTTGGAAAAAGTCTCGTATAAATTAGTTCAGATTATTTTATTAAATAGAAAGTAATTGAGAGCTTAGGGATAGGTGAGGTTAATAAAATAAAGCTTCTGATTGGGTTTGTCAGGATACAGAAGTGCTACAGTTCCCCAGCTGTTTCATATTTAAATAAGGGCAATCAGCAAAACTGTGCAAGAATGAGAAAGATTTCAGAAAATTCTCAGATTTACTTTATGTTTAAACTTTATACTCCATCTTTCTCCAAATCTCATAAAAATAATTGCAGCAAAGGTAGCACACATCCCTATGGTAAAATATCAGTGTGTCTTGCAGACCTGTCATTTACTTATTAACTGCCAACATTTCTATCTTAGTGCAAATTGATCTAACTAGAAAAATTCTATTTGCTTAAAAGACAGCTAAATAATTACTCATAGATTGAAAAAAAATAGCTGTATCTTTGAAATGTACACAGTAAAGTAAGTTATTTTTTATGTCTCTGCAATATGGTCTGAACAGGCATGATGGCCACGTGCTTGGCAGAGTCCTGTGATGTATCATAATGAGTCCATCTGCACTTTGGGTGGAGATTATTATTTATTTTTGAGAGTATATATATATATATTAGTCTAATGAGATTTGTTAAATAAATCATTTTAAATTATTCATAATAAAAAGTGTTACTGCATATTTTACATAGTTTTGAAAGAATGACCCATTCCTTGAACCTTTAATAGAATATTTAGTTTCAAGAGTTTACCATGTGATGGTGGGCTGTGGAAGCAAGGGTTTTGCTAAACCTGCTAAAGCCCTGTATTTTCTTTTTAAGAACCGAGGCCAATATATTTTAAACTTAAAAGCAAGCTAGTTTGAAATAAACACTAAACATATAAGGAATGAATAAATTACCTTAAAGGTAGTCATTGCCTATCATTTTTTCTTCTTTAGAGAGTGAAATAAGTTATCCATGTAATAGAGATTATAATGTTCATCTTCAGAAAGTGGGGATCATTTCAGACACTTAAAACCTCCTGAAAGCAAAGTGGACAGGAGGTCCATTATATATCCAAAAGGAAGCTTTGAAAAAGTAGCAGGACCCAAATATCTTGTGTATCTAAGAACACATGGTTCTCACCCCCAAATTCCATTCATGTTCATCTTCAAATGCATGAGTTAGTAACTGCTGATGTAACATTTCTGATATAGCTTAAATGGGGTCTAGAATTGTAAATTAAAAATTTAATTCCTATTTGTTCAGAGGATAATTGTGATGGCTAATTCTGAACAGTTATTTCATCATGAATACTTTTAGTATGAATTAGGATAAGTAAGCCAGGTCTAATAATCTGATGAAATATAGTATAACCTCTGTAAGTTGACCACCCAAAGGACTAAAACAAACTGGTCAACCTCTAGAGGTGGCCAACATAGGAACTTCCATTGGGTACGTGTGATGGATGTCTGGTCTATGAAAATTAGTTCAACTTAAAGAGGTATTCAATGTAGGGAGGTGGTCAACTGTGGCGGTTATCCTGTACGTTAAGCATATACAACATCCTTTTTCTGTTCCATGCTTTTAACACTACCATCACATTTTTACTTTAGTACTACCTTCAAATGTGTACTTTCTCTTCTGAGAAGAGAGTAGAGCTCTTTTCAGTTCAGCAACCCAGTTCTCGAGGCAGCTAACTTAATAATGTGTCATTCTAGTCTCTTACATCGCTATGAGTTTATATCCCAGAATCTGAAAAACTCTATAAAACTATCTAATATTTTTATCAACCTCAAACATAGATGACCAGATCTTATCCATAGTGATCCTACTCAATAACTGGTGGAAGATTCTAGGAGAACCAGCTCACTTTTTCCTGATTACTGGCCTAATGAGTTTACACAGGAAGCTGTGTATAAAAAAAGGTTAATACTATACTTACCTGGCAGGGGAGACACCATGATCACCAAGGTGGTTTTCCCAGGGTGAGGCTTATCCATTGCACTCCGGACGTGCTGACCCCTGCGATTTCCCCAAATGTGGGAAACTCGACTGCATAATTTGTGGTAGTGGGGGACTGCGTTTGCGCTTTCCCCTATAAAAAAAAAATAGTTAATACTTTACCTTGAAACTCAGAAGAAGAGAGGATTATGAAAGAAATCCTGGCTGAGAAGATGTCTCCTCTATCTGAGTAGGAGTGGCTATAAATCCAGAACAAACAAGTTTGAAAGATTAATGACCTTATAATTGAACTTCAAACCAGCCCCTATTTTAAAAAGTGAGGTGATAGACAAAATCTAATAAGAATGAAAAGGATAGCATTGAATAGTAATTCAAGAGCACTGGAATTTGCACTGTAGAGACAGGTCACATCCTGAAAAAACCATCCAAGAAGCTGTGAAAGTCCCACAAGAATTGTTAAACAACCGGGAGTAGAGAAAAGATTCTTCCATGCAGCTGAGCCAAGGGTTGTTCAATCACTGTCATTCATAGAAACTTAACCTGATGACAGATTTCACATCTCTTCACCAAACTGAATGGTTACCTTGTGGTGGCAAACTAAGTCTCAAGCCTTTTGATGTGCAAACTTACATTTTAGTTTAACTTTATTTTCTAGTCCTTTCAACTAAGACATCCCATTTGTTTGAAATCAGACCTATTCTGTGGAAGAAAGTGTCTAACATGGCCAAGACTTTATATCTGAAGAAGGCAGATTGATCACTGAATGCTACATTATTTTAATAAGCAGTAAGGAGTCTGGGCATAGAACCCAGAGGTATCGCTAGTCTATAAAGGAACAGGTACATATAGGCAGAGCTAGCATCTGTCAATAATGGTCAAGAAATCAAGTAGAGCATGGTATAGTTGGAGATTCACACAAAACTTGGTTATCTTTGGAGAATCTTAGCAAGAGTTATGTGACAATGCCATTAGATAGGTGAAACAAATCAAAGTAGAATCTGGAAGAAAGAAATATTGAGCAAGGGAGAAATTACTGTCATTAAAAAAAAATTCCATTACAGTTCTTATTAGAGTTAATGAGACAGGGATCCAGGTTATGGAACTTCAGCCTCTTGAGGGCTTCACAATAGCCATGCCACTATTCTCAATTTTTTTTTTTTTTTAAAGTGAGATTTTAGGTAAATTCAAGGCAAGGCTCATGTCCAAACATTGATCACAAACCTAGCCAAGCCTTTTAATATTCATTTCTACCCAAGGTCAGAGGAGGAACCAAAGGAAACAGTTCATCTTTGCTGTTCCCTAACTGAGTACTTCAGTTTTATGTTTGTTTCCCAGGTTGGATGCCTCCCAACCTCCTGCTTTCTACACAGAGTGTAGTTTCTCCTAAGTACAAGAAACAGTCCATGGATTTGTGAACACAAGTTTGATTTCCTCATCATATTAGCTTCTCCAGTGACCATACTGGACTTGGCAGCCTATTCTTTCCGTGTGTTGCCTGACACTGATGCACTCTAAGCCCCAACACATGAACACATTTCTTCTGCTTCTCCTTAAAGGAAGGTGACCTTGCTTGCATTCCTGCAGTACAGAGTAATCGAGGTTTATCTCTACTTAATTCCTGCCCATTAACAAACAAGATCATACATAGTAAATAAGATAGGTGACATTTTTTGTAGACTTGTAATACATATTTTATTACCATGTCATATATAATCAAATTTTGATTGTTCATAGTCCCCATCTGCTTAACTTCAGGATTCTTAATCCCTTGAATTGTCTGTTTTCTAAATGTATTTCTGTAAAAGGTAGAATTTTAGGTATTCCACTCCCAGGTTTCTACAAAATGCGTCAATTACTGAAGGTCCTCCCACATGGTCCACTGAACAGTTTTCTGCCAGAAGTCATCTCATCTGAGCTGGTCATCTCATCTGAGCTGGCGGGCAGGGTAAGTGTACTCCGTCGCTGTGCTATGGAGAGTGATCATAACGCTTTGTTCAGATGTTTCATTGTTCTACTTTTCATGGTGAACACTGCACCTGTTCACCTTAGTTTCCAGGTATTCAAGTAAGAATTTGGGAGCAAAAGATTCAACTATAAGATGGGTATAATGCATTTGTTTCCATTAGGTTACATTTTCAACTAGTCCTAAACCAGGAGCTGCTGTGTTCCAAGGAGCAGAAGCACAAGTTTTTGCTACTTTGTTATTATTTATAATTTTTTTGTATAGCCTATTCCTTTTCTCCGACTTGAAGGTCTGGGCTCAGGGTAAATTCAGCTTATTTACTGAATTTACTTATAAGCTGTTTCCAGACTTGCCAGTCCCCTCAGGACAAACAGAATTAGTTAGAAAACTTCAGTGTGCTGACTTCATTCCATAGAAAGTGCTCAGTCGGGCAGATCCACACACTTGCCACTCATGCTTTTGAATCTCCATTGGTGTGCTTAGAAACAGATGCTCAATTTCTGAATTTGGGTTACCCTGAGTTAACAGAGGAAGGTGGACTATGTAGACTGCTGATTAAATAATCAGATACTTTTTGAATATACCATACTAAGAGGTTCTCTGGCCTAGCTATGTTCTAGAGTCACCCACAGAATTAAAAAGATTTGTCTGGGAGCCAGAACCTGGTATGGTTAACATGGAGGGACCAAACAGAAGGTGTTAGTGATATGCAGAGAGGAGGTTGTAGATAATTGAGGCTATGGCTCAGTCTTTTAAGGTATGAGTATTTGTTGTTATACTAATGCTCTTTTAGAAAATACATTCTAAATACAAGACAACATTGCCTTGTTTTGAGAGACTAGAAATCTACACTAGGCTTTGGAGGAATAAAAAAAAAGTCTATATATACACCAAATAAATGAGCTCCACACAAGGCCTAGGTTCATGTAAAAAATAAAGATATAGAGGAATACTTTTTGAGGCTATCAGGTAAATAGAGTGGAAGTAAAACCCTAGCTGAGCATTGGTCTACACACAACTCAGAATTTGAAAACTTGTCAAGTTTGCTTCACAGATTCTAATAATTTTATTAAAAAATATGCACCAATTGCCCCTTGTATATCAGTAACATGGTTAACACATACAGTCTAAAGGTGGCCATCGTTGTTTTCCATTCAAAATTTAAATGTTACTGTCTTTCATTGCATTGTCTAATTTTTATCTTTTAGAGAATAAACGCATTATTTCTTCATGTTTCCCAAGAGAAGAAAATCAAAAGACAGTCTGTGGGGCAAGGATTAATATTATATTATATTATCTAATTTTATAATATTATATTATCTAATTTATATTTAGATATAAACATATCTAAAAATTGGAAGTGATTAAAGCCCAAGTAACCATTACTTTGTAATACATATTCAGTGATTGCCTGTAATACAATTACTATATGAAAATTCCATATAATTTTATATCCCAACCTAATATATTTTCTATGCACTTTTTAAATTTGGGAGCTGGATGCAGTGATTCTTTCCTTGAGCCCAGAAGACTGAGGTTACAGTGAGCTGTACTCAAGCCACTGCAATCCAGCTTAGGTGACAAAGTGAGACTTTGTCTTAAACAAATTGATATACATGTCATTTTGTCATAATTTTACATTTAGAGAGTTTTTTAACATGACAATTTTATACAAGCCATCCATTAAACTTTATGGCCACCCTATATTTACACAATTTGATCCTGGTTTTACAATTAGAGATTACAATTAAAAGAGAGGCTGAGGGACTTTACGTAGTTTGTACACAGCACATAACAAGTAAATAATAGTCTAAAATGGGATTTAAATTGACATGTACTCATCTGAAGTCCATTCTCTTTCTACAGTACCGCCCTGCTTTCCTGAAACATATGGGTGTACAAATACATAGGAAAATATGAGCCTTGACAGTTAGGTTTATGAACTCATTCTAGAACAAGTGCTACGAACTCATTCTAGAGCAAGTGCTACGTACTCATTGCTGAACATCACTGTGGTCACCTTTGAAGTATTCCCTTTGCACCGAGGGCGGTGCCTAGTCCACCCTTCCAAGCAATTCTGAAACTCTTTGGAATGGCCATCAGAGTTGTCGTCATATTACCTTGATGTCCTGAATGTCACCAAAATGTCTTGTTTTCAATATTTCCTTTCTATTTGGGTAAATAAAAAAGTCATTGGGGACCAGATCAGGTGAGTGGTGGAGTGGGGGGAGTGTTCCAATATAGTTATTGTTTACTGGCTAAAAACTCCCTCACAGGCAGTGCCATGGGAGAGCTTGTTTTTGTTTGTCAGTGAACTCCTTCAGGACTGTTTTTTGCACACACCTTTCTCATGGCAAGATTTTCAGTTCATATTTTTCTGTTTCTCTACCTATGTTTACTTGTATGCTGTCCTTCTCACAGTCAGCCGATAATTTTAACACACAATTCAATGAACGTTTGCAATGTTTCATCTGTTCTGCTTGCTATACTGGCTGCCCTGACCTCTCTTCATCAGTGAAGCTTTCTCTCCCCTGAGAAAAAGCTAATCCATTTGTACACTGTTCTTTTCCTCATGGTATTTTCCCCTTCACATCCCAATTTCACTTCAACTCTTTCCAAATTTAATAGGAAATTTAATGTTTGTTCATTTGTTGCTCTAATTCAAGCTCCAACATTCTCAGGATGGCATATAAAAACGAGCACCATTTATAATGACCTCCACTCAGCAATACACCGCCACAGGGCAAACATGAACATAACTTTGAGAAACTGGGTTTTCATACCAAGGCTGTGAACCTTACCAAGCCGTTTGAACAGTGCTGCCAATGTGAACATACTGTGGCAAGTTCATGAACTGAATTATTAGACCTTGTATAAAACATCCATAATTGGACATACACTTATAAACATATATTTCTACTAAGGAATTCATACAGTAGTTCAAAGAAAAATACAGAAGTGACCTTAAACTTGACTGGTAAGAATTTTTCTTCATATCGTGAATTGCATCATTTGAAGTGTTTCCTGAGAGATATAACATCTGCAAAATCACAAGGGCATGTTACGGTCATACATTTTTACAAACATGAATTATGGAAATAAAAGTTCAACTGCAAAAATATAAACATTATTCTGATAATTTATCAGGAAGATGACATCCAGATTGATGGAGAGTTTAGAATATAAAATCGTATACATAATCCAGTCTGATCCTGACTGTTGATTAAGTTAATGCCTTCTGATGGACTCAGAGAAAATGTAAGCGGATAGGCGGCTTTGTGACACAGAGCACATCATAAGAGTTTAAGTGAATTTTTCACCTGATTTGAGCTGCATAAATTGCTAGATCACTCAGTTAGAGACCATCCCAATGGAGATTCTACAGACTCCCAATTAACCCTAACAAGAGAGCCGCGCTACTGAAATTGTTTGGGTAATGCCTGCCTGGGATAGATGCACTGCCAGGTGGGTTACTGTAGTGCTTGGGGCCCAGCTGGCTACTTGGTATCCTCTTCTTCCTTAGTAACAAAACCCAGATTCCATTCTGGTCAGTAATTTGCATAGCTAATTAACTATGTTTCCCAGTCTTTCATGCAGCTAGAGATGGCTACTCAAAAATAAGTAAAAGTTTATAGGTAGGATTTGAGAAAGCTCTTTTAGAAGCAGATATGAAACTGGCATATGTCTGTTCCCTAATTGTTGCTAATTCCTAAAACACACATGTCATGCTGGAGCTCTATCAGCCCTTTGGGATCTAGAGGTGACCCTAAAGATGGGAGACCTATAAAAAGACTGGCAAAATGGAATAATAGATATAATCTATACCTCCATTGATATCATTGCATAGCAGTCAAAATGGCTCTGGAATACAATATTTCATATCGTCCTGTTAGGAGAGAGGAGTAAACTTTTATCATGTTTAATCCACTGTTATTTTTTTGTCTTTGCTACTTGTAGCTAAATTGCAATTCCAAGCTAACACATTGTCCACCATGTCCAGAGCCAACTGGTGCCTAGTGAAAAGCGGGGGCTATCATGGTAGGCCTGGGAACTTGACTTTCTCATACCAACTTTTTGTTACTGGAAGTTAACATTATTATTACTTCCTACGTAAAACCACGTTGTTTTAATAGGGAAAATTGAACTGGAGGTGATATTGGCAGTCAGTACAGTATAAAGAAAAGAGCTTGTGATTTAGAATCAGTAAGTCCTGATTTCAAATTCTATCTCTACAATTACAAGTTACTTGGTTTTCTTAGCATTAAGATGGGAATAACAGGTGTCTCCTCATAGAGTAGGTGTTAAACATAATACTGTAAAGTAGCCTGATGCCCAACAATGCTGCATAATATTATTCTTATTTAATTTTTAAATAAATCATATTAAATCGTAGTAAAAAACCGTCATGGCCTCAATAAAGTTCTCTCTACAATTACTTTATTTATATTATCTTTATATTGAAGAATCTCAGCAGTGACCCAGGAATATGGAAGAGATTTTTTTTTTTTTTTGTAGAGACAGAGTCTCACTTTATGGCCCTCGGTAGAGTGCCGTGGCATCATACAACTCACAGCAACCTCCAACTCCTGGGCTTAAGCGATTCTCTTGCCTCAGCCTTCCGAGTAGCTGGGACTACAGGCGCCTGCCACAATGCCCAGCTATTTTTTGGTTGCAGTTCAGCCGGGGCCGGGTTTGAACCCGCCATTTTTCTTGTCTTACCCCACACATCAGTTTTTCCAGTTTCTTCTTCCTCCTTTACCTTTCTCTCTAATGTGTGTATCTTCTCTACCTTTTCAGAAAACTCCTATGTTTTAATACTTATTCTTTTCCTCTGATATTTGGAACAACTTTCTAAGAGTTTTCTTTGATTTTAATAATAGCCCTTTTTGGTTGATTTTTCCACAGTAGTCAAGATCTCTCTCAAATACAAATACAAACTGCTTTTCTGCTTAAAACCGTTCAATGACCTCCATGAATGTCAGAATAAAACCAAACTCTTTTCTTTAACATACCCTAGTTTTCATATGTGCCTTCCTTAGATCATTAATTTTATCATCTCCCTTCTATCTCCAACTTCACATTAGAATAGGGTACATTGGATTCTTGCTTCTCCATTGCTGGGATGCTTTACGAAGAAGAATGTGTTCCACCTCAATCCAGGTCAATACAAAAGATGTAAAGGCCCCATCTCTTTTAATGGCTGACTAGTATTCCATCGTATACATATACGACAACGTGTTAATCCGCTCCTGGGTTGGGGGGCATTTAGTCTGTTCCCACGTTTTGTTGATTATAAATTCAGCTGTGATAAACAGTCCAGTGCAAATATCTTTATGACAAAGTGATTTTTTTCTTCTAGATAGATAACTAAAAATGAGATTTCAGGATCAAATGGAGGGTCTAATTTGAGTTCTTCGAGGACTCTCCCTACTGCCTCCTAAAAAGGTTGTATTAGTTTGCAGTCACAACAGCAGTATAAAAGTGTTCCACTCTCTCCACATTCTAGCCTTCTATAGCTTTGAGACTCTGTAATGTGGGCTGTTCTCACTAGCTTAGGTGCTATACCAGGGTGGTTTTGATTTCTGTTTCTCTAATGATCAGGGGCAATAAGCATTTTTTTCAAATGTTTGGTTAGCCATTCATCTGTCTTTGTCAGAGAAGGTTCTGTTCATATCTCTTGCCCAGAGGTAGATGGGATTGTTACTCTTTCTGCTGATTAGAGTCTCAGTACTGTCAGTCTAATCCAAAAACAACTTCCCACAGACACATCAGTGGTAATGTTGGATCCAGTATCCATTTGACATATTACTTAACCATCACGGCATCACTGTAGCTAAGCTCCAATTATCACACACACATACATACATACACACACACAAACACATATCTACCCCTAAGCTCTTGAAATCAGAAAGAAAATAGAGATTATATGCTTTATATGTATACATACAAAGGTCTGATAATTAAAAGTTTGCAAACTTGCTACTATTCCCAGAACTAATAAAAATGTTGCAAAAATTTCCCAAATTGTGCATCAAAATCATTGGATGCCTGTGAGAAGCAAAGCAGACCAAGTCGACATTAATAGAAAAATAAGAAAATTGTAACTGAAAGTCTTGACATGGGAAAGGTGTGTGCAAAAATGTACTCTTACACCACAGCAAGGCACCAGCTCACACAGAACTTTCTGTGAGGGAGTTTTTAGCCTTTAAACAAAGAACTTTGCTGGAACATCATTCCTACTCACATGATCTGGTCCTGTTTTTTATTTAGCTACCTGAAGATAAAGGATATAGTGAAAGGAAAACAAGATGATGACATTTAGAATGTCAAGGGTAATACAGTAACAGCTCTGGCGGCCAGTCCAGAAAAAGAATTCCAAAACTACTTTTTTGTTTGTTTGTTTGTTTTGTTTTTTATTTTTTTTAATTTTTATTAAATCATAGCTGTGTACATTAATATGATCATGGGGCACCATACACTTGGTTCATAGAACTACTTTGAAGGGTGGGCTAGATGCTTGCATTGGAGCATTGCTTCCCAAGGGGAGCACTTCGAAGGTGACCATAATAGACACTCAGCAATGAGGTTTGCAGCACTTTTTCTAGGATGAGTTCAGGAACTTAATTGTGAGACCTTGTATAGAATACCTTCATATTAATGAACTTTCTAAAATTATGACTAAAAATATTTGGCTTACATTAAACAATATAAGATGTTTACCATAAATATTTCCCCTGTGAAATGTATATCACATGATGATTATATCTCTGGCAACACTAACATAAATTACAATAAATGAATTTTTTCATTTTGTCAAAACCTGCAAGTTTTCCACAGTAATTTGTTGTTGTAACTACCAAGATATATTTGTGAAACTCTCTAGCATAAGCAAAATATTATAAAAACAATCATCAAAAATAAATTAATTCTGACAATAAGCACAAAATCTGTTACCCACAATTTCAAAATTATGTCTTTAAAGTGGACATGTCTTAAAAATTTGTGATCAACTTATTTTAGTCAAAACTTGACATAAGCAACTGTATGGCTATGGATGGATTTTGTGTATCTCAGTTTGTGAAAATATTCATTTTATTTGTTCTCAAGATACTATCAATTCAGGTATATTACTTTGGCCCCTGCTGGTAATGATAGAATCATATAGTGCATTTGCATTTCCAAAATCCAAAACATTGGATCTTGGAAAGACACATGGCATGAAAGATTTGAAAAACAGCTTGTAAAACTCTGAAACAATTTTAAATCTATAGTTTCTTTGCCCTTTCAGTTTTCTTTATAATCAAAATGATAAAAGCAGGTTATAAATCTGTATAGTGCTTTACATAAAAAGGGAAAAATATATTCTCCTTTGTTGTCATCAGCTTATTCACTTATGTAGAAAATAACAGGTGTACTTTTTTTTCTTTTTCTTCAAAGAGGATGTTGAGGAAAAGAAAAATTATTATGTCTAAATTGACAAAAAAATACCAGTACGTTAAATTTCTAATACTACTTTGGAAATAATGATTAACTCAAAGTCAAAATTTTTATAAAATATTTTTCTATGCTTCTAGCTCATTAATAATCTCAAACCAAAAAATGAATAATACAGGCTAAATAATGTGTCAGAGTAACACTATTTGATGTTGATCAGATGTCGTAGAAAGCAAGCATCGGTTGTTAATATAATTCTAACCAGAGAAGAATAATATTGTTTATAAACCTTATAAGGTAGATCTACTAACTTAGGGTTATGAGCAAGAAAAGGTTCTAGTCTCTAAAGCAGTGGTTCTCAACCTTCTAATGCCGTGATCCTTTAATACAGTTCCTCATGTTGTGGTGACCCCAAGCATAAAATTATTTTTCTTGCTACTTCATAACTGTAATTTTGCTACTGTTATGAGTTGTAATGTAAATATCTGATATGCAGGATGTATTTTCATTGTTACAAAGGGGTCATGACCCACAGGTTGAGAACCGCTGCTCTAAAGAATGTGTACTAGAACACAAAGCTTTGCTACAAGTTAGAGCGCTAAGGAGTAAAGCACGTAAGGCTAGAGTGGGCACATAATTAAGCACCTTTAAGACTGGGACAGGAGCCAATAGCAGTGATATTATTTGGATGTTTTGGTTGGAAAATTGAGTAGATAGAACTAGGAAACCAAAAAAAAAAAAAAACCAACAAGTTTAAGTGCTGCAAAAGTGTACATGGAATTTCTAGGTGATGTTCAACAATTGCTATGTTCAAAGACTCCAGTTTGGCCAAAGTAGTAATTGAATCATATAAGCTCATGCATTCTTGCTTTCTATATTCTACTAACTTGTCAAAAGTGCTTCTCTTAAGAAGTCATACACGGGCGGCGCCTGTGGCTCAGTGAGCAGGGCGCAGGCCCCATATACCGAAGGTGGCAGGTTCAAACCTGGCCCCGGCCAAACTGCAACAAAAAAATAGCTGGGCGTTGTGGCGGGCGCCTGTAGTCCCAGCTACTTGGGAGGCTGAGGCAAGAGAATCGCATAAGCCCAGGAGTTGGAGGCTGCTGTGAGCTGTGACATCACAGCACTCTACTGAGGGCCATAAAGTGAGACTGTCTCTACAAAAAAAAAAAAAAAAAAAAAAAAAAGAAGTCATACACAAGGAAAAGGTACAAGTTCACTATTTTAGTGTGCCGAGTTGATTTGCTGCCTTAACATGGCAAGTAGTATTTTTCTGTCTATAACTCTTAATAAAGAATAATTTAATGAATCACTGAAGATTATGAACTATGGTTTGAACAACACCAATATAGGTAGCTTTCCCCAAATCTCTGATTTATTCTAATGGTGCCACTAATCTGCCACATCACCATCTTGAAGCTCTGAAATCTTCTTGCATTTCTACTCCTCCATTGACTTGTCCAGTTATTCTGGTTGTATTAATTTCTGCCATTGCAATCCAATGGAAAGAACTCACATGGTTAAGGTGTTGGGAAAAACAATGGAAAAACAGAGAAAAATATTAAATTATTTTCCCACTGGCAGGAGTGCATTCTTGTACTATAATGGAATATTAAGGGTTTTAGAAAAAAATTATATTTAAAATTGAATCGCACCAGATATAATGGAAGGGGCTACTAATAGAATGTTTTCTAAAGAGAAGAGAAAAATATTTCTTGATTTGGAGCTATAGTAAAGAATTTGGCCTCCCCCCAAGAGAGGCCTGGTCTTCGCCTTGGTAATAATCTATCATATACCTGACAGACGTGTCCTTGTCTAGGTCAGAGGCTACTCCTCACTCAGGAACTTAGGGTAAGCTGAGCCATATCTGAAAGTCTTAGGATGGGTGGAACATGCTAGAAATAACAATCATGTGATTTGGTGTGGGATCCTTGGGTCATGTTGAATCAGTTAACCTGAAGGCTGAGATCAATCATGTGGGAAACCAATCAATTAATCATGCCTATGCAATGGAGCCCGAGGACTAACTCTGCAGGCTTGGGTGACCTTCCCAGGTGATACACTATGTGCATTGCCACACGTCAGTCCTGGGAGGGTGACACATGCTGACTCTAAGAGGGAGGACAGCTGAAGCTCCACTTTGGAACTCTCCTAGACTCTGCCCTCTGCATTTCTTTGGCTAATTTTGATCTGTAACAACAAACCATAACCACATGTATACTAGCTTTTACTGAGTTCTGGGGATCCTTTCAGTGAATTATTGAACCTGAGGGTGATTTTGGAACCCCTACACTTCAGCTGAAGTCAGAAGTGATGAAAGTATTGGATAATACCCTAAACCTTTGAAGTTTGAAGTTTGGCTGCCTCCACGAGAACGTCTTCAAAAGCCCAGCTAATATAACTGCAAAGAAATCAATTTTTTCCCCTCGTTTATATAAAGGTACTTTCAGAAGTTTGACTTTTTAAATACTTCACTTTAATTTTCTGAGAGCAGTATGTAAATGGTGAAAATTTGTAAAACTTCAGGTTTATTGAATATTCCTGAGCCATGAGTGTGCCTGCTTAGATGTCTTAAAAGCCTTCAGTATCAATTATTATTCAATTTCTGTGGGACATGAACATGCTTTTAGAAGACCTAAAAAGGAATAGAAATAAAAGCCAGGGGAAGAGAACAACCATTTAAAAATTTCCAATGAATTGCTGAAGACTTTTAGCTTATTTACATGCATTTTTTCATTCACTAAATGGCTTGTGAGAAACCATTATTGCTGATTTGTACATTTGAAAAAGTCCAAGATTTGAGAGATAAAGTGACATACTAATGTCATACAGCCTAAATTGGAAGAGGAAGATATTTAAATACTGTTTGTCTAATTTGAAACACCAATTTCTCTCCACTCTATTTTGCCTCCATTAGGGAAGTAAATAAAGCAGCTTACTATAGGAATTTTAAAATTGTATATTCCACCGATTTTCTACATGACATTGCTTAAGGCTTCCAAATTCCATTTGTATTTAGATTTCTTTCTTCATTATAGAACTATGTGATTAATCCCAAAATACCCTGTTTATTACCTCTTCTCAAAAGATTATGCATTACTTTAGAAATAAAGTTTCTCGAGATCCCAAAGTCTATACCTACGATTTCTACTTTTGGCTTAATTTTAGAGCATGAGTTGAGGTGGCTATATCAATGGCAGAGTTAATAGAAATTATGGCGAAAAAGGAATTCAACATAAAAATGTCCACTTACCCTCCTAAAGAGTGATGGTGTATGAACCCACGGAGAAATAATATCTGAACAATTTCTTCATTTCAACCCTACCTCTTTCAAATCCTTTCCTTATACCACATCGTAACCCAGTTAGGCTAAGTGAGCTGGGACAGAAATTATTTGCACTCACAAACAAGATTATAGAAACACCCTGCTTTCTTCCTTCCTGCCTACAGGCTGACTTAGAAGGGAGAAGAGGGCTAATTAATTTTATTTGAAAATATGTCTTTAATTAGGCTATTACCACTTCCCAAATCTACCTTGTTCATGATATGTTAATTTAACAACCATAATTCTTAATTTCTGCCATTGACATTTAGATTTTTTGTTTCAAGTAAAAATTTTTGCTCTATTCTTAATACAGCTCCCAAACGCCAAGCATTGAATATATTTCAGTCCAAAATAAACAGTTTCTATATGTTCCAAGGTTTCAAAAATGAGCATATTTGCATGTTTTATTTTCATTATCATATGAATGTTGCTTAAAATTCCAAAAAAAAAGAAAGTATATATATATATGATTGTACTGATAGAAAAGGCAAGGAGTCAAACAGCCAAAGATGCAAACACAGACATAAATCCTGTCAGAGGTACTTTTGAAACATGATTTGTTGGTGCTAACAGGCCCCATACAAATCAGACCAGCTCCTTCTTTTTTTTTTGATACAGAGTTTCACTTTATTGCCTTTGACGGAGTGCCATGGCATCACAGCTCCCAGCAACCTCCAACTCCTGGGCTTAAGTGATTTTCTTGCCTCAGCCTCCCGAGTAGCTGGGACTACAGGCCAGGCACTGGCCATGATGCCTGTCTATTTTTTTTTGTTGCAGTTTGGCCAGGGCCAGGTTGGAATTTGCCACCCTCTGTATATGGGGCTCTGTGGTGCCCACAGAGCCAGAGGTGCTGCCCCAGAGCAGCTTCTTGAGACTAATCTCAGACTTCAAGCATCAAATTTCCTCAGGCAAAAAAAAAAAAAAAAAAAAAAGTTTAATTTCCATCAGTTGAGGATTAATTTTAGGCTTTGCAAATTCATATAACAAATAATTTTGAAAAGGCAGTACTTCCCAGAAATGCCCTCTGAACTGAGAAAAGCAGAGAGCACAGCAGTCCTGTGAACAATTTGAAAGAATACACAGTCCAGTTCATCTTACAAATCTGAATATTGGAATGCCATAACATTGGAAAGGCCATAAACAATTTTTTCTAAGACCAGGGAGCAAATTTATGGTAACCCTAATTTCTTGTCTCCTCACTTCGTATTTTGAGTTTCTGGTTATTTACTAATTCTACTAAAAATAATACAATACACTGACTCCATAAGAAAAAGGCATGATTCCTGGGAACTTAAATAACTGGGGCATGACATAAAATAGAGATATGGTGGGTGGCACCTGTGGCTCAGTGAGTAGGGCCCCGGCCAAACTGCAGCAAAAACATAGCCAGGCATTGTGGTGGGCACCGGTAGTCCCAGCTACTCGGGAGGCTGAAGCAGGAGAATCACCTAAGCCTAAGAGTTTGAAGTTGCTGTGAGCTGTGATGCCACAGTATTCTACCGAGGGTGACATAGTAGAACTCTGTCTCAAAAAAAAAAAGAATGAGGTTATGGGTGGACATGGGTGGACCCTAATCCTATTTGACTGGTGTGTTTATGAAAAGGGAAAAATTTGGGCGGTGCCTGTGGCTCAGTGAGTAGGGCCCCGGCCAAACTGCAACAAAAAAAAAAGCCCAGCATTGTGGTGGGCGCCTGTAGTCCCAGCTACTCAGGAGGCTGAGGCAAGAGCATCGCTTAAGCCCAAGAATTTGAGGTTGCTGTGAGCTGTGACGCCATGGTATTCTACCAAGAGTGACAAAGTGAGACTCTGTCAAAAAAAAAAAAAATATATATATATATAGAGAGAGAGATGGTATTTTCTTTCTAATATTTATTTTCTGATGTCTTTCCTAATGTTTAAAGCAGACAGGTTAACTTTAATAAATGAGAGCATTTTGAAGTACCACAAGAAAGAGAAAATTTTACCTGGTTTTTCCTAAGAAGGAAGAAAAAGAAATATGTGATGAATTCCTAAAGTCTGTGTGGGGAGGCTAGCAATCTGATAAACAGGCAGTCCTTGATCAGAGATGCTTTAAATCAATGACCCAGGTGCGTGAGGAATCACTGGTACGACAACTGCGAACAGTGCTACTCCATAAGATTCTGTTCTCAGCACCCTTGCTGAAGAAAACCCCGTCCCACCATTTTTGGTATTGGTAACTGAAGCCAGAGTTTCCCACCACTAACACCAGAAGACACAGAAAAAACACATTTACAAAATTTAACACCTATCCTTGATAAAAATTCCCAGCAAACCAGGAATAAAAGGGAATTCTTTCAACCCAACCGTTGGCAGTTACGAGAAACAGATAGCTAGCAGATTTTATTGAAGTTTACAGCAATTGCAAACAGGCAAGGAAAACAAAATCCAGTTGGAAAGAAAGAAACCTTTATTCACAGAGGACATGATTGTCTACATAGGAGATTCCATGGAATCTACAAAAAAGAAAAAAGCAACCATAGCAAGGTTTCTAGAAGCAATATCAATACACAAAAATCAACTCTGTTATGATGGAATAGGATTAAATAATTAGAAATTGAATGAAAACAACAATAACATTTAAAATAACATGATGAATATGAAATCATTAGGAATCTCTAGCAAGAGTTACACTACATCTGTACACTTACTTACTTAATGGAGGTAAGAAAATTTGGTTGCTTTCCAAAGATATCAACTCTCTCTTACAGGGATTTCCTTGAAAGGTAATTAGTCTTTTCATGACTCTATTAGTTTTCTCCTCTATAAACTTAAGGAAGAAAACTCATTTATAACTGATTGATGAGGGCTGTTAGACTCAATGAATTATGGCAGGTATTCTCTTAGAACAGTATGTGGCACACAGTAATCATGTAAACTACTACTCTTTGCATTGAGAACTTTAAATTAAAGAAAGATAAGGGCACGTGGTAAATGGTTCATAAGCTACATACACTATAATCTTTATTCTACCTCCGCCACTCTCACAAAAGTAAAAAGAAGGTGCAATTAACATTTCATTCAAATACTTTTACTTGACCTACATATGGCATTTAGCTTTAGTGATCACTCCCTTCTAAAAACCATCTTCCAGTCCTTTTCATCACACCCATGTGCACGTAGTCCAACCCTCCTTTCATTCCATTTCAGTCACCTTTTGAAGTTTTCTTCTTTTCCTCTTTTCATGCTCTACGCGCCTCCATTGTTGTCTGTCTCACCCCATGTATTCAATTTCTGCTATGTGACGAAGAAAAATCTCTCTTTCAAGCTACAGACTCATAATTCATTATCTTACTGGATATTTCCACCTAAAATTTTGCCTCATAGCTTATTTCTCACTCTATTTTACTCAACACATTCCTCTAACAATATCATCACTCCCTCTTTTCTCGATACTCAATTCTCTGACCTTAGTGATGAGATGATTCTTAATGGAGAAGCTGGTGCTTAAGGCCACTCTGAAGATAAGTAAATGGGATGGGAAGACAGAGTGGGAAACGGTTTGATTAATAGAATAGAGTAAGAAAGTTACAGATACGTAAAAAATGTGGAATCTTCAGAAAAAGTACTCGTAGTTTGTGCGACTGAGGTCTAGGAGGAAAGACGGAGTAAGGAGAAAGAGAAATATGGTAACATGAGTCCGTGAAACCATTGTTATAAATAACATGCAGCTCCATAAGAGTAAAAACATATAATGTCAAGTTAAAAAAGAAACAAGGTACAAAGGTATATGCACATGAAAATATTTATTATAATGTCAAATATTTTTAAACAGTTGAATGGAGAAATTATTCTCCAAGAAGAAAATCAACCAAATGTTTACCTTGACTAATACATTGAAATTATAAATTAATTTTACATTCTTGCACACTTTCTGGACTTTCATGTTTTCCATAAAGCACAACATGAGGGGTAAAATGGAAACAATGACAAAATGACTCAAACATTCTAACCAATCTTTTGAAAAATTTATATGATGTTATGTCTTTCTACCACTTATTCCTTTACTTGTTCTTTCATTTAAACAAAACAAGTCCTACACAATTTTCTCCAACATGTTATTCCCATTCTTGTCATCATCTTTTTGCTTATACTGTTTTCTCCACCTGGCCATCTTCTTCCAGGATCTTGGAAATGTCTTACAATGTCAACAAAAATATGAGCTATAGTACATATAATACATATTTGCTAGTTATTAAGATACTTATTCTGAGACAGGCATGATACTAAGCCCTTTAAATGACATTAATCAAACCTCAAAATAATAATGTGAAATGACTATGATTTGAAAGTACCGTTGAAAATCATATCATCTTCCCTCACTCTTCCAGTATACACATTTTAGTATACATGTTGTTTTTCTATTCCTATCTAATAATTTTCACTAAAATTTCACCCAAAGTACAGTTTTTTGTATTTGTAAATGTAGTTACTTGACATAGAGTGTAAGTTCTATTTATCAAAGTATTTCAAGTATGGAATTAGTTTTTCTTTCCTCCCCTTCCCCAACTATAACTCTGTAAAAGAGAATTATTGCACATAGAAGTTCCTGTCAAAGTAGATGCATGATGCAGATTTTTTTTTTTTGTGCATTTTTTTTTTTATTAAATCATAACTGTATACAATGATATGATTATGGGGCATCATACACTCACTTCATAAACCATTTGACACATTTTTATCACAGTGGTTAACATAGCCTTTCCGGCGTTATCTCAGTTACTGTGCCAAAACATTTACATTCTACATTTACCAAGTTTCGCAAATACCCCTGTAATATGCACCACAGGTGTGATCCCACCATGATGCAGATTTCTTCATGGAATCTTTCAAATTAAATTTTAAATGGAAAATTAAAAATTACATACAGTGTACGACATGATTTTTAAAATATGTGTAGATTGTGGAATGGCTAAATCAAGCTAAATAAACATACAAGATCAGACAATTAAGTTCATGAACTTAGCTTAGAAAAAGTGCTACAGACCTCATTGCTGAATATCGCTATGGTCACCTTTGAGGTCCTCCCCTTGGGAAGCTGTGCATCAATGCCAGTGCCTAGTCCACCCATCAGGGAATTTTTGAACTCTTTCTCTGGAATGGCCATCAGAGATGTCATTATATGAAGTCTGACGATTAAGTTTTTGAACAAATCTTAGAAAAAATGCTACATACCTTATTGCTGAAAATTGCTACAAGTCACCAGATGGCCAATGGGAATACTTTCTCTTCAGGTTTTGCTCCACTCTTGTTTTTGTTCTGCTGTGCAGCAGCCTTTTAGTTTCTTATGATCCCTTTCCCCTATTTTTGCATTTTTTGACTATGTTTTTATGGTCATAGCCAAAAGAACTCATTGCCAAACCAATATCATGGATATTTCTCCTTATGTTTCTTTTCTAGTAACTTTACACTTTCAAGTGTTTTGTTCAAGCACTTAATACATTTTCAGTTGCTTTTTGTAAATGGGGAAGATAAAAATGTAATTTCATTTTTATGCATGTGGATATCCAGTTTTACCAATAGCATTTACTGAAAAGACTATTCTTTCACCAGTGTGTATTCTTGGCACCTTTATAAAAAATCAAGTGACCATAACGGTTTAGATTTCTGAGCTCTCTATTCTGTTCTGTTGCACTATGTGTCTGTCTTCATGCCAATAGTGTGTTGTTTTGATTACTTCGTACTGTAGTCTTGGTTGGGTATCATTTTGTCTATAGCTTTATTTTGCTCAAGGTTGCTTTGGCTGATTCAGGGTCTTTTGTCATGCCATACAAAGTTTAGAATTGCCTTTTTCTATTTATGTAAAATATATTCTTGAGATTTGGGTAGAGATCACACTGAATTTGTAGATGACTTGGAGTGGTATAAACATTTTAACAAAATTAAATTTTTCAATCTGTGAATATAGGATGTCTTTGTATCTTGTTTCATAATTTTTTATAGTTTTAAGAGTTTCTATCTCTCAAATCCATGATTAAATTCAGTGAATTTTTGTAGTAATTGTATGTTAAGATCTTTCATTATTTTTCGATGGCTTGCTGTTAGTGTATAGAAATAGAAATGCTAATGATTTTATGTTGATTTTGTTTCCTGCAAGTTTAATGAATTAATTTATTCTAACAGTTTCTTGGCAATTGCTTTAGGGTTTTGTATGTATGAGATCATTCCATCTGCAAACAGATAATGTAACTGTTTCCTTTTTAATTTGGATGTCTTTCATTTCTTTTTCTTCCCTAATTGCTCTGGCTAGGACTCCTAGAACTGTGTGGAATAGAAGTGAGGAGAGTGGCCATACTTGTCTTGTTCCTAATGTTAGGGGAAAGGCTTCCCAGCCTTCCCTATTAGGTTTGATGTTAGATGTGGAGTTGTCATACGTGATCCTGATTATCTTGATGTAAATTTCTTCTAAGCTTAATATGGTAATAATTTTTACCATGAAAGTATGTTGAATTTTGTCAATGTTTTTCCTGCATCAACTTAGAACAATTATGATATTTTCTTTAATTGTGCTAATGTGGTGTAATCTATTTGTATATGTTGTACCATCCTTGCATCTCAAGAATAAATCCCACATGATTGTGGTGAATTATTCTTTTAATATTTTGTTGAATTCAGTTACCTAGGATTTGGGGGGAGGTTATTTTTCATCTATGTTCATCAAGGATACTGGCCTCCATGTGTCATTAATTGTGGTGTCATCTTGTTTTCACATCAGGATGTTGCTGTCTTTGTAAAATTAGATTGAAAGTATTTAGTCCTTAGCCGGGCGTTGTGGCGGGCGCCTGTAGTCCAAGCTACTCGGGAGGCTGAGGCAAGAGAATCGCGTAAGCCCAAGAGTTAGAGGTTGCTGTGAGCCGTGTGACGCCACGGCACTCTACCCGAAGGCGGTACAGTGAGACTCTGTCTCTACAAAAAAAAAAAAAGAAAGAAAGTATTTAGTCTTTTTCAGTGCTTTTAAAAAGTTTGAAAAGATTTGGCCTCATATCTACTTCAAACGTTTGATAGAATCGAGCCATGAAACCATCTGATCCTGGGCTTTTCCTTGATAGAATATTTTCAATTACTTATTCAAATGCCTTACTCCTTACTGATACATTCAGGCTTTTTATTTCTTCATGATTCAGTCTGGGTAGGTTATATATTTCTAGGACTAATCCGTTTTTTCTAGTTCCTTAAATTTGTTGGTGAATAATTGTCCATAGTAGTCTATTATGATCATTTATATTTCTATGGTGTCAATTGTAATGCCTACTCTTTTATTTCTGATTTTGTTTATTTGAATCCTTCCTTTTCTCCTTAGTCCCTAAAAGCTTGTCAATTTTTTGTCCTTTTAAAAATAATCTCTTAGTCTTGTTGATATTTTCAATCATTTTTCTAGTCTCTCAATTATATCCATGCTGATCTTTGTTTTTTTTTTTTTTTTTTCTACTAACGTTGGGATTGATTTGTTCTTTCTCAAGGTTTTTTTTTTTTTTTTTTTTTTAACTGGGGCTGGGTTTGAACCCACCACCTCCAGTAGATGGAACCGGCACCCTACTCCTTTGAGCCACAGGCACCTCCCAAAAGATCTTATTTTTTAAAATATGAATTTATTACTATAAATTCCCCTCTTAGGAATACTACCTTTGCTACATATTGCAAGTTTTGGCATTTGTGTGTTTCTACTTTTGCTTATCTCAAGATCCTTTGTAACTTCCCATTTGAATGTTTTTGACCCATTGATTGATCAGGAGGGTGTTGTTTAATTTCCACATATTCCTGAATTTTTCAGTTGTCCTATTTATTAATTTCTAGTTTCACGCCATTTTATTTAGAAGATATAATTGATATAATATCCATCTTCCTAAATGTTTTAAGACATGTTTTGAGGCCTAACATATCATTTAATCTGGAGAATGTTCTGTGTACACTTGAGAAGAACATATATTCTACCACGGTGCTGGGAGTTCAAACCAGAACAAGAAAGTAAGGGAATGAAATACAGAGGGCAGAGGAGGCTGGCTAGTAGAAACCTCCACAGATCATCCTCCACATGAAAACTAAATTCAACAATGATAGATGAAAGGAAGCACCTCCAGAGGAACTGAAAATCAAGTGAGCAATCACACTACGTGGTTTTAAAATTATAAAGAGGAACGGGGCACAGAAGAGGGAAGAAAAGACAGTCTTGCAATGCCTGTACCAGTCCACCCACATCCCCCAGCAGTGCCACCCTCGCGCACTGAGTGGACAGAGGATCTGTGTACTCAGGGAAGAGAGAATGAAGTGATTGTGGGGCTTAGCTTTGGGACTCAGGAAGGCCCTGGCACAGGGAAACAAACACAGCACAGAGCAAAATTCTACCAGTACCCTTGAAGAGAACATTTAGATAATCCTAGCCATAACAAAATTCTCCACCCTAAACTGAGTTCTGTCTAGTCCTGCCATCAGCAGACCAAAAGTGATCTGAATAAATTCTAGTGAAGGTCGGACATAAGAGGTGCAGTCCTTGGGTAATTTCTGCAGCTATACTGGCTCAGAGTCAGCATGTTTGGGGTGCATGTGACCTAGTGGGACACCAGCGGTGTGCAGACCAGTTCCTAATCAGCCTCTACTAACTCCAAAAGGCGCAACTCAGAGAGAATCTTCTCTCACTTGGGTAAAAGCAAGGCATGAATTTAGAGGTCATTGTTTTATGATTTGAGTGACTGTTCTGCCACGGTAAAATAAGGTACTAAGCAGTGAATAGAAGCCTCAATTGCATGCCTTAATTCCTGAACAGCGTTATGGACCCACCCTAGGCCAGAAGGGAATATTGTACCCTGAATGGAAGGACCCAATCACAGCAGAATTCACCACTTTCAAAATGGCTTGGTAGCCCTCCCTGCAATAATGAGTAGACTCTCACTTTACTAGTTCACAAAAAGCTATTTTTTTAAAAAGAACCTGGTGGCACCCCCTGCCTTTCTTGTTCTTTCTCTCACCTTGTAACACACCCGCTCCCCTTTCCCCTTCCACCTTCCCTCAAGGCTCCCTGGAAGCCCTCTTCAGAACCAGATGCCAGTGCTATGCTTGTACAGTCTGCAGAACTGTGAGCCAAATAAACTTCTTTTCTTTATAAATTACCCAGCCTCGGGCATTTTCTTTAAAGTCATATACAGACAGACTAACACACAGTCTTAAATGGAACTTGCTGAGACCCTAAATGACATATAAGCACTAAAATTATAACACATTAAATTCACACATTTTGTTAACTGTTTTATGAAAAATAGCCCATAGATAATAATAGGATGGAGAATTAGCATTCAAATTCATTTTATTTAGATGAACTCATTTTGAATGTATGGAAACAACTAGATTTTGGGATAAAGATTTCAGATTTCATTTGAATAAATGGGATGATATAAACAGTTTCAATGAAACAACTATGAATGATGTTTAGTTTCCACTCTATTTCAAACTTGACCCTGTATGAGAAAATAATGGAATTAACAAATGAGAAACAGCTGTGAAAAATTCCACCAGCTGATACTAGCTTGTATATGCTGAATTGTTATGAGTTCAGCTGTAAAATTTTACTATAAGGGAAGTGGAACAAAATTTAAATTAAAATCTTGATAACTTCTAAAGAAAGGGATAGATTATTTTGAAAACATTAATGATATATTTAATGACCTTGGGAAACTATAAGAAGAAAGTTAATGATAAAAATTAGTATCTTATATGCATAGTTTTCCAAACTGTCCAAAACTGAATTTCAATTTGAATCCTTAAATTGAAAGAATGAATATAACAGTGATTTTTATAATTGTATATGGTTAAGTAGTAACTTTATATGTCATGGAAGATCAGGCGTCTTCATACAAAATGTTAGTAAATGTGCTGGAAAAATATGTAAGCTGGGCTTTACTGAACTTGGGTGATACAAAGTTAATTTTTATTCTTATTTTGGTCTAGGAACAGTCTTTTATTCCTCTATTTTATTAGAGTGTGAAATAAACTGACTCATTTTAGCTCACAGGTAACGCATGCTTTTAAAAAGTAAAATTCATCTATCCTCTGAAATATTGTTCAGAAGTATAAATGAATAGCTTTTCTATCTGATACAGTCTCCCCTTTTCTTTGCCTCAATCTAATAATGTCATAGTATGACCCCCTCAGATGAAAGAATTAAAAATTAGGTTGCTCTCCAGGTAAATAAGAATTCTATGTAGTAGTGAATCTCTCTCCTGCAACATCCTGCTTCTGTTTAATGCGATCATCATAAAAGATTATAGATCTTTAGAGAAAAACATTTGAGTGTGACATTTGGCATATTTGAAAAAAGAAGCAATATTCACAGATGTTTCTATGTTAAAAATCAAAGAGAGTTTTCAACCAAGAAAAGAAAAAAAGGCTTGGAGGCAAATAGCTTTCAAGAATCAGTGATGATTGTCTTTCAAAGGGTTGGGGTGGGGTTGTGACCTGTGACAAATTATTCACATGCAATTATTGGACATTGAAAGCATGCTTAATCTGAGTGAGATACTACTAGGTATGGTGGCTAATCTGTGAAGGGTTTCTGTGGGAACTGAAACATCTGTGTGCTGTAAACTAAGAACGAGTATGCAGAAATACTACACATGACTGCTGGAATTTGTTAATCTCACCAAAGGGCAAATTTTCCTTTTGTCCCTCTACTATGTCTTCAATTCCTTTTTATGATAACCTTCTATAACATCATAGTTTTTATTATGTTTTTTTTAAATAATGTAAACACTTTTATGGTGCTTGCATAACCAGTTTAAACTTAAAAATTAAATAAGGCCTAAAGTTATTGTGTAAATAATTTCAGTGTTTTTTTTTTTAATTTTATTGAACCATCTTTTTGTAACTGGAAATATAGGATTAGAAAAATGGGTAATTAGGCTGGACACGGTGGCTCACTCCTATAATCTTAGCATTCTGAGAAGCCGAGGCACTGAATAGCTTGAGCTCAGGAGTTCAAGAACAGCCTGAGCAAGAGCAAGGACCCCCATCTCTACACCTCTAAAAACAGCTGGGCGTTATGGGAGGACAAGAGGTTGAGACAAGAGAATCACTGGAGTCCAAGAGTGTAAGGTTGTTATGAGCTGTGATGTTACAGCACTCTACAGAGGGTGACGAAGTGAAACTCTATCTAAAAAAAAAAAAAGAAAGAAAGAAAAGAAAGGACAGGAAAGGGCTAATTGGTCAAAAAAATACAAATAATTTTATCTAGCATATGCAAAAAAGAAAAACTAAAACCATATGCAGAAAAATAATGTCAACATTACATGAGATTATTTATATAAAGTACATATTTTCATGTTTTATCTTTACATGCATAAGAAAGAGTTGTATATTTCAGCTGCTGCTTCTTGGTAATTTTGGCGCAAAGTCCTTCACAAAAAAATAATGTGCATTGAATATATGTGATGTTGAACTTGACTCCTAGCAGTTAATATGATTTTTGTGTAATAATTAGATCATTACTTCAGCTTCCAAATCCTCAGTGGAAAAATATTTTGATAGTTGGCATGTAGCTGTTGCTCATCTCTACGATATATTGTTTTTAAAATTTACAGGATTTTTCTATTCTTTCCTTTTTATTATTTTCAGGCAAAAATTATAAATTTCACTTTATCAGATACCCCAATCCAGTGGGTTCATACAAATTTTCTGAAAAAATTGTGACATCAAAGCTTTTGATGCTGTGTGAATGCCATAGAAATCAACTTTATTTTTTCTAAATAATGCATGTTATGGCACTTTAACTTAGCACTATGCATCTGCATAGAACAATAGTCTAACTTCTGTTTCTAAAGAAGTTCTTATTGTATGTTCTTTACTATCCGGTGCAAAAAATTAGCTTTTAATTTCTCCTCAGACAAAGAGGTCATAAGATTAAAAAAGTGAGAAAAATAACATTAAAAATGGTAGTGTCCCTATAAGGGGTGTTAAGTAATATGACAGATTAATCTTCATTCTGTATGAATGAACAGCATAAAACCAACATGACTAATCACAAATAGCAACCAGTTCTTGCAAAATTTAGAGCCTTATCAGGAAAAACAGGTTCTGGAAATATGATGGCCATTTGTGTCTTCTTTTGAGAAATATCGATTCAGATCTTTGGCCCATTTTTACATTGGATTATCTTATTTTTCCTATCACGTTGCTGAAGCACCTTGCATATTCTCCTTAATAATTCCCTTGCCAGATGAATTGTACCCCCGGCAATGCAGAGGCTATTGACAAGGTTTTCCTTGCATTAGTTGTTTATTCAAATTACTAATGATGAAAGCTCAAAGTTAATAAAGATAATAATTATTCTAATTTTATTTGTTTTTCTTGGTCCCATAACTACCACAAACTTAGTGTTTTGATAGCCACAAATTTGTCATCTTATAATTCTGTAAGCAGAAATCTGACACAGGTCTCACTGGGCTAAAATCAAGGTGCTCTTGAGGCTGCATTCCTTCCTGCAGGATTTTTTTTGTTTGTTTGTTTTTAATTTTATTTTATTTTATTTTTTTTTTATTAAATCATAACTGTATACATTGGTATGATCATGGGGCATCATATATTCGCTTCATAGACCATTTGAAACTTGGTAAATGTAGAATGTAAATGTTTTGGCACAGTAACTTCCTGCAGGATTTAAGGAAGATTTGTTTCCTTGCTCATTCAGATTACTGGCACATTTCAGTTCCTTAGTTTTGATCTTGAGATTCCTATTTTCTCGTTGTCTGTCAGCCCAGGGCCAGTCCCAGCTTCTGGATCTCACCTGCACTCCTTGTCTTGTGGCTTCAAAGCAGACACTGTGGGCCAAATTTTCTCTGAGGCTTCAAATCTCTCTCCTCAATCTTCTGTCCCGTCTCTCTGAACCATCCTTCTGTCTCTTGTGTGACTTATCAGAGCTCATGTGATTAGAATAAGCCTATCAGGAGATTAGAGAATAACATCTTCAGCTCAAAGTTTGTAACCTTAATCATAGCACAAAGTCCAGTTTGCCAAATAAAGTAACATACACCAGGTTCTGGGGATTAGTATATGGACATCTTTTGAGGGCTGTTATTCACCTACCGGAGTGATAGTAGTAATAAATACTATTAGCACACTTATTATATACCCACCCTCTTTTAGGTATCTTTAATATGTGAATTAATTTAATCCTTACAGTAACTATGAGGAAAATATTATTATCTCAATTTAATAGATGAGGAAAATGAGGCAGAGAAACAATAGAATTTGTGAAATTCACTGAGCTAAAAAGTTAAATAACCTTCTCATGGACACAAACCAGTTAACCTGCTATTTAAATCTAATCCCAGTCCATAAGATATCAAATCCTCTATTTATTTATTTTTTTACCACTTTTCCTTTCAGAGAGTCAAGTCTTAGCTTTAGGTAGAGACAGTGAAGATAGAAGTGGTCCAACTACATCTATAACAATTCATTCCAGGATCTTGACTGAAATCAACATGGGACTTACTATCTAAGAATTTGTAAATAATGTGTGTGGTCCCATTAAAAAGGGAGGGGCATTATAATTCAAGGTTTAAAGCACATTATCTTCCCTATATCCTAAAATCCACCCTATGGTCTCATTTTAAAGCTCTTTCAAATTTGAGATATTTAATCATGTAGGAGCTTGCGTGAGGAGAATCATATATATATATATATACACACACACACACACATATATAGTATTAAATATATATTTTCACTAACTACACATCTCTTTGAAGTTGCAAAAGCTTCTTAACGAAATATTACTATCAAAGGGCTGTGACCATGGAAAGCAAGAATGGTAGAATAACTTAATGTTTTCAGGGGCTTTTGCAGTCAGAATGTATATACGCACATTTGTGAGTGTGCATGCACGCGTGAAAAAGCAGTGATGAAATGATAAGCTGGCCATATTTCAAGAAAAAATATAGTTTATTTTAAAAACATAAAAAGTATTTATTCCGTTTTATTAAAGCCTCTTAAATCCTGAAATAGAAAATTCATAGAATTTTCTTACATATACCAAATAAATATTATAGCCACACAGACATATTGAAACGATAGATGGTTGAAATGCAAACCAGTAAAACTTAATAGTCTCAAGGTTAATGGTGACACATTCCACCTTTAGTTTCTGCCACTACATTTGGAAAAACATGCCCTAAGGTATATCAACTATTTACTAGTAAATAGCAATAAAAATGCCATTACATACAACAGAGTACACGCTTATGAAAATCAATGAAGTCAATACAACGTTAAAAATAATCTTGTTTACAAATCCACTCACATTAAAGTATATGAGTCCTATATTCTCAGTGGTGTATGACTAGATTTTGCTTATTATGTTACCGACAGAATAAATAGTTTACAGATGAACATATTTGCAACTATGAAATCTTTCATTATTTTCTTAAGTAAAATAATGACTGTTTCTCAATCTGTTTCTCCTTTCATTTATTCTGGAAACATACTAGCAGCAACAAATTCCTCTCTTGAGCAATTGAAGAATAAGGAATATAGAAGTTAGGTTAGATTAAAGAAGGAAGAGAAAAGAAGCAAAATGAATCACAAATATTATGCATGTTAAGATCAGCAGATTATGCAGCCTTTTGGTAAGCATAAGTCACTTTCTTTTAAACATATTACCTTACATTTCTGTTTCACAAATGGGAACAAATTCACATATTAGTAGCCAATGTATGTTTTATTCCCAAGGCTTCCCATTCATAGGGCTTAGTCAAAAACTTTAAATATTAGGGCGATATATTTTCAAAAAATATTTTATTATTGAAAAAAATATTTCATCATGAATTTCTTGAAGGTCCATAAATATTGACTTTAGTTTTGTATAAATAATAATGGTCTTTTTTTTCTCTCCAAACATCTCTTGCTTTCTCTATTATTTTACAAATCTGTTTATTTTCAAAAATATTTATTTTTATTTTGGTCATTATTTGCATAAAATAAACAGAAAATGCTTTGTAGTTCTGCACGGAGAAAGGCAATAAAGTTTATTAGGCTTTTTGACTCTACATCAGTATTAAATGAGCCAGAATTCCAAACTAACAGTAGAACACAAACCTCTTGATATTTTATTTTTTATTTTTCTCAAAGAAACCTCACATGCTACCAGTATGAGCATCACTGAATTGAAAGGTCAAGTTATTATCAAAAGCTGAGCACTGTAATGTTACTTTGTCTCAGAAGAACTGAAATGACGCATGATGTTCCTCTGAGGAGAATGTAATGCATCACCGAGAGTGGAGAAGCTGAAATGAAAAGATCAGAGTGTCTTGTGGGATGGTGCAAAGCAGTGTGTTCTCAGGGGGTCATATTCCTTTACTTAGGCGTAGTCAGCCCATAAACACAGTTTCCTAAAGACAAGGCTAATTCATCATCAGAATGAAAAAGAATCTTTAAAAAAATACTTCCTTCAAGTCCTGGATACTAGTTAGGAGAAATTATGAGATTCAAGACAAAAGCCCTAACTAATTTCAAATACGTATATCACAAAATCACATGGTAGTGGATAATTTTCTTAATCTCTGCCTCAACTTCATAGAAAATGAAAGGTTTAGATCATTGTTTCTCAACAAGTAAGCAAAAATATTTCTATCTTCTTAATATTTAAAATGTAGAATTTATATTTTACTCATCCGGAGTTATTTTGTTTAGAGATCCTAAACCAGCTGACCTCTAAAATCTTTTCCAGTTTTCACCTTATGATGTTAAGCCATATGAATTTCTTCCCAATACATATCTTCTACTATTTTTATTTTCAGTAATTACATATCAGGTAACTTGTATGTATCAGAGAATTGTGCACCACAATTGCTAGACATATGAAGCCATATAATATACTGATATTCCCTTGAGATGGATAAATGGAAAAAGACATGTACACAGATAAGTGCAATAGAGAATTGTAGGCGGGCTGAAAGACCTCCTAAGTTAGTTTGAAGACCAGGAGAAAGCATAATAAGATGATTAGTCCAGAAACATAGTAGTTTATTTTTTAAATTGATAGTTGATATTTTTGGAAAGATGTGGACAAGGTGTGGATCAGCTACTCAGAGGAAAGCCATTCTAGACCAAAAAAAAAAAAATACAATAGAAAAAGCTTAATATTTCCATGAAACAACTCGACATGGTCACAGTAATAATTAGTGACTCAGTAAAGTTGGGGCATAGAACATAGGGTAAATGGAGCAAGATAGAATGCTGGTGAGGTAGGCAAAGGAGTAATTCTTTACAAAAGATCCTTTCACAAAAGGTGTGGGTTTTCTGCTGTAGGCAGAGGGTTTTTAAGGCAATAGCAACATGGATAATGGAGTACATTAAGTTGTAGCCAAAGCTATTTAAGATAGTTGACTATTAAGGTGTTATCACTGATTAGAATTATGCATTTAGGACTCTTGAAATACAATTTGTTAGACTAAAACTTATAAACTCATGCAAAATATCAAATAAATACAAACCCTATTTTATTAAACTAAGTAATTTATGGAGAAATCATTCACATTTCATAAACTAGTTATTTATAACCAATGTGAAATTAAAGGAACGTTAGGTTAAGATTGCTGGACTAGTTTTAAAACTGATTAATGTCCAATGGGCAATAAACTGTGACCTTTGCATTACCTATTCTTTCCCATGCAAATTATTTGCATCAACATCTTATAAAAATAAAAAGGGAACCATTTACATTACTAAAATAATACTTTTAACAGTGATATAGTAAAGATTATACTTTAATTAATGATATACAGTGAAATGAAAAGTATATTTTTCCAAATTTTGTGTGGGCATGTGCTCCTCCATAGATAGAAAAACACATACTTTCTTTCTTTTTGCCACCAACTTTTGAATAGTTTTTATAATCTCATCAGTATTTTATAATGTACAATCCTTTTGGATAAGTTGATGTACCATGCAACTGAACAGTTTAAAATATGGATACATCAAAGCTATTATATCCTACCATATTGTATAACTCATTAAAAATTTCAAACTAATTACTTGAGAAAAATTTCTTGCCTCTACAAATATTAACCAACAGCATTAAAGAGTAGTCTCCCTAATCATTTTTTTTTTTTTTTTTTTGTAGAGACGAGTTTCACTTTATGGCCCTTGGTAGAGTGCCGTGGCCTCACACAACTCACAGCAACCTCCACCTCCTGGGCTTAGGTGATTCTCTTGCCTCAGCCTCCCGAGCAGCTGGGACTACAGGCGCCCGCCACAACACCCAGCTATTTTTTGGTTGCAGTTCAGCCGGGGCCGGGTTTGAACCCACCACCCTCGGTATATGGGGCCGGCGCCTTACCAACTGAGCCACAGGCGCTGCCCCTCCCTAATCATTTTTAAGCTTGTTTCAGATGTATCTGTTTTTGTCCAACACAGTATCAGACATTTAAGAGGACAATTCTTTGTTCTTACATTATAACCAATTAGTTCAATGTGTAAGTTTTCTGCTGGATCAAAGTGTAATATTTGTCTTCTAAGGTCCACACCCACAAGAGAAGCAGGTAGGCTTTAGGTGTGGCTAATCTATCACTGACATTGTTCAGCTTCTCAGTAACTTTCAGATTATTCTGAAAGTAATAAAAAGGACTTGAAGATTTTAGTGGGTCTTCTTCCACAGACTCCAGGGCCAAAAATGAGCACATACCCGTGATGGATGACCTCACTATACCGCCATGCTGGATGACCTCACTATGCGCCGTGCTGGATGACCTCACTATGCGCCGTGCTGGATGACCTCACTATGCCATACTGAATGACCTCACTATGCGCCGTGCTGGATGACCTCACTATGCGCCATACTGAATGACCTCACTATGCGCCGTGCTGGATGACCTCACTATGCGCCGTGCTGGATGACCTCACTATGCGCCGTGCTGGATGACCTCACTATGCGCCATACTGAATGACCTCACTATGCGCCGTGCTGGATGACCTCACTATGCGCCATACTGAATGACCTCACTATGCGCCGTGCTGGATGACCTCACTATGCGCCATACTGAATGACCTCACTATGCGCCGTGCTGGATGACCTCACTATGCGCCGTGCTGGATGACCTCCCTATGCGCGGAGCTGGATGACCTCACTATGTACCATACTAAATGACCTCACTACGCGCCGTGCTGGATGATCTCACTGTTATAACTGGGTGTGGATGCTTGATGTAAAGCTGTTCCATAAAACTAGTTCTGTGATACTAGCATCGTAACAGTGTTTGACAGGATACTGACAAAATTGATAGGAAAAACTGAATACTGAATGCTCTTGATTCAAAAACAATTCCTCTTAATAGAAAATGTGAGGACAATTTACCCCTTTTACATATGGACATATTTTTATTATCACAAATTAGTGCTAGATGGCCTTATATAACATAAGAACAGTCCATTAAATGGTATGGAAAGTACAGAGATCAACTACTGTAAACCTTGTGTAACTGTATTTGGGGCCAAGGTCTTTCAATAATTAACTGGCTTATATCTAATACCTTTATGCAACAAATCAGTGTCTCAATATCAATATATTCTTGTGCCTAAGTGTTTATTTTCTGACAAATTTGTCTTAAAGAGCAGACTTGGGTTACATGGCTGAAAGTTAATTTCATTCATTTATACAACAAATATTTATTATTAAATCTCTTTAAGTTCTAGGAATCTGATGGCCAAAATTCCATGCTTTCAAAGATCTTACACTGAGGCAGATAATTAGATACATTTATATGTAAGTAACCAGGAAATTTTCCTATGTTGACAAGAAGCTTTTTTCAGAGAAAAAAAAAATTTTGTGTGGTATTGATTGAGTATCTCTAGATTACAAGGCCAGGCTGGGATCTCTTTGAAAAGTTAAGTATAACATGAACCTTAAATTTCAAAAGGAAGCTCGTTGTGAGAAGATAAAGGGAAGAGCATTGAAAACCTTAGGAAACACACAGCTTAGAGAGGAGAGGGGCTGAACATGTCTAAAGACCCAGAAGAAAGCCAGCAGCCTGTGTGGATGGAATGGGACAAAGGCCTATGAAACACTGTGGGTCAGAGTTTTTGCTTAATGGCAGAAATGAACATTTGGTTGCAATTTCAAAAATGTTTCCTGAAGTAGCACTATTCCAGCCAGTCTCTATGACGTGTAATATGAGGACTTACTTGCCCATTTCTGTTTCCTCAGTACCCAAATGTACTCATAAAATATATTGCCAAGACACTTAAGATATTTAATATGCCAGCCTGAGTAAGAATGAGACCCTGCCTCTCCCAAAACAAAATAAATAACAGCAACAACAACACAGAAAACATTCGCTGGGCATTGTGGCAGGCTCTTATTGCCCCAGCTACTCGAGACTCTAAGGCAAGAGGATTGCTTAAGCCAAGGAGTTTGAGGTTGCTGTGAGCTATGATGTCATAGTACTCTACCGAGGGTGAAAGAGAGAGTCTCTGTCTAAAAAAAAAAAAGGAAGAAGAAGAGGAGGAGGAGGAGGAGGAAGAAGAAGAAAGATAGTCAATATATTCCTACAGAGGAATTGGCTTATACTAAGCAAATATTTAATCCCATGCCTCTATTTTAGCCAAAAGGACAATTGAAGGTACTATTACTCCTTAGTATATCAGCTGTTCAGAGAAACAATATTTATAGAAGCTTGCTTGAAGATCTGTTTTCCAGTTATTATTGTACATAAAAATCTGATCTCGGATCTACCTTTTCTTCAGAGCTGAGGACCTGACCTTCATCCTGCCTCTCAGCACCTTTCTTCATAAACAGTTTGTATTTAGTATAATTTCATTGACCTAAAATTGAAGAACATAGCAAATTTACTTCTGTTGAAGAAGTAGATGATCTGTTCAAAAGTAATTTACTGTCTTGTTCTTGGAGTTTGTTGATATTTACTGGGCTAAGCCAAAGGAAAAAACCTCTCAGGTCTTTCTCTGAACCATTTATCACACACATGAAGGGATTTGGGTCACCAGATGAGGGGGTCTTGACACAAGGAATGAAAAGGCTTAGGTGGTGCCTGTGGCTCAAAGGAGTAGGGTGCCAGCCCCATATGCCAGAGGTTGCGGGTTCAAACCCAGCCCTGGCCAAAAACTGAAAAAAAAAAAAAAAAAAAAAGAAAGAAAGAAAAGAATTTGTTAAAAAGAAGGGGGGAAAAAAAAGGAATGAAAAGGCTTGACACAAAGTCTGTTTTGGAGGTCTGAACAACTCCAGGAGGAGCCCTCCATAGCAAATCACCAGTCCTTATTTATCATCATAAAGCAGGAAAAAGTACTTAAAAGTTACTTATCAGACATGGAAAGTGTCAGAATGTTTCCAACTTGTTTTTGCAAAACAGCAAACCTTAAGCGTGACCTCTGCCTCCAGGATCAAGAGACCTTTGGAATTTAGAGAATCTTTACCATAACCATTAAGCTTGGTGTTGCCAAACTTCACAAATACGTTCTCTCCTGGAGGCCAGTTTTCTCATCTCCTGCAGATACACAAGTCACATGCCCTTCTGATTCTCTGGGTTTCTCGAGAAGGAAGTGAGTCTTATACTGAAGACCAGGGCATGTTTTTTTCCTGTACCCACACACACACACACCATCAACTACTACTCCAAGAAATGGATAAGGAGGAGTCTAAATTGACCTTTTGTAGGAATAGTTGTGAATTCAGGGAGATGGCTCTCCTGAGACTTGGAAGGAAAAGGAGAGCTACCCCATGTTTATTGAGTGTCCTTGGCTCCCAGAAATAAAAGCAGCTCTAGTTAACAGAAAGGAGAGAGAATTTTTGCAACAATTTGGGGACTCAACAGCATTTATAAGAAGTTGTCAGAGCAGGCTTGGGATCACTGAGAAATTGATATGGTTTTATATGAACCAGAAGAACAGAAAGATAAAAAAGAGGTATAACAGATCATAACAACAACTATCTTGTTAACAGGCAGCCACTGGTCTCACGATCTGTTTGAAATTCCTTGGTTGCAATGAGAATACCACGTGATTATATGTGATTCTTGTTGATGTAAATAACATGTGCTCTGGGTAGGGCTAAAATATGATATTACACCAGAGTTACAAAAGTAGGTAATGGTGGTCTTATCTCTGAATTGAAAAAGACATCAATAAACACAAAGTTATTTATTGTGAAAGTAAGGGTCACAAGGAAAACATTCATATCCAGAAATACCTGTCAAGTCAAGTGTCACACTACCAGCATGAACTGTTATTAGATGGAAAGTTAGTGGCATAGGGCTTGGTAACAATATGCATACATTCCATACTAGTGATTATTATTTTATAGAGTTACTAGATACCTATTTTAGACATACTCCTTTGTTTGTCTTGTCTAAATGTATAGATATACAAATTATCAAAGAGAAATCTAAAGTTAAAAACTATAGTCCTGGGCAGCGCCTGTGGCTCAAGGAGTAGGGCGCTGGTCCCATATGCCAGAGGTGGTGGGTTCAAACTCAGCCCCGGCCAAAAAAAAAAAAAACTATAGTCCTAGACTAATTTCTTGTGGTTTTATAGAAATAAATAAAACTTATAAAATAAACTATTGAAGGCTCTGTGCCTGTAGCTCAACAGTTAGGGTGACGGCCACATACATCAGGGCTGGCAGGTTCGAACCCAGCCCGGGCCTGCCAAACAACAATGACAACTACCACAAAAAAAATAGCCAGGTGTTGTGGTGGGCACCTGTAGTCCCAGCAACTTGGGAGGCTGAGGCAAGAGAATCACTTAAGTTCAAGTGTTCGAGGTTGCTGTGAGCTGTGACATCACAGCACTCTACCAAGGGAGACATAGTGAGAATCCATCTAAAAAAAAAAAAAAAAAAAAAGCTATTCAGAATCCTACCAACCTAAAAGAGCATTACTCCAGCCATATTTATTTGTATGCTATACGGAGAAGAAATAACCATTTTAAATAAAGAAGTATAAGATTAAATAAAAACTATTTTTATTTGACATGGATAAAGAGAGAGAAACTGAAAAAGTTTCCAATATTTAATGAATATTTCTTCACCAGAAAATGTATTTCTTCACCAGAAGATGTATTTTATAAAAAGAGATTTTGTATTAAGGGATTGTGGTCATTTTTTTTTTTAATCTAAATTGTAATCCTAGATGGTATTGCTGATTTTTTCCTATGAAAACAGAACTCTTTTGTTAGTTATACTACAATTTTGTAGAATCCAAGTTTATAATATTTACATCCTGTTGTACGCCAAGAGTCATAGAACTCATTGAAATTTCTTCCACAATCAATGGTCTACTTAAAACTTAGAAATCTGACATTTCTTAATTTTTTCTTTCTTTACCTTTGTTTTAATTATAAAATACTTCTTATATTTTTTGGAATTATTTGATCAGGTAATGTCTTGTTATAAAAAAAATGCATGGATCCTGTGAGTACTTTTACTTTGAGATTTCTTCATAATTGATGTCTAACTTGTTGGCTATATTATTCTAATGTATCTGTCACTGAAAGGTGCCTAAAAGACATCTCAAGGGGTATCTGGCTTTACTTTTTTTCCTAGGAAGACTACTTTTCTCCACATTGATGGTGAAAATTTCATTTTCATGAATAAATTTTAATAAGTGAATTATATTGTTTTTGTCATACATACTTCATATAATTTTTATAGAACTAGATGTAGTCTTTTCAAATCACAGATTAGTCCTTCATCACAAATGTTTTTCTTGTATTTCTGAACAATTTTTTTTTTTTTGAGACAGATTGTCACTTTGTCACCCTTATTAGAGTGCCATGGCCTCATAGCTCACAGCAACCTACAACTCCTGGTCTCAAGCAATTCTCTTGCCTCAGCCTCCCGAGTCGCTGGGACTACAGGTGCCCACCACAACAACGGGCTATTTTTAGAGAGTAGGTCTCAATCTTGCTCAGGCTGGTCTCGAACCTGTGAGCTCAGGCAATCCACCGGTCTCAGCGTCCCAGACTGGTAAGATTACAGGCGTGAGCCCCTGCATCTGGCCTTTCTGAACACTTTTTGATAAACTTGTTATGGTCTTTACTCTTGTTAATTCAGTAATAGTGCTATTGGGTCAACTTTTGTTTCTTCCATATGATTTTGTTTCTCTGTGATAGTTTTAATTTATTTGTATTTTTCATGTGTAATCAATTTATCAATGCATGTATCTCAAGCTTTTATTCAATGCTAGTAATTTAATTTTCAGATATCTCTATATTTTTTACCATTTTACCATTTTTCAGGCTTTTTCTTACGCTGTGTTTTAGTCCAAAATGTCTTTATGTCTGAAATACAGACATATTTTTTTTCTCTTTATGTTTCAGCAGCACATTTTGGGATTATTCCATTAAATTCATGTTCACATTATCGTTTCACAGCACAAACCACTTCTGGAAAATTTACTTCTGTTTCTTACGTTTTTATTTTTCCCAGCTGGGGTTATTTTTCCTGTCTTTTGCAATAATGTAGATTTTTCTTTCATCATTTTTTTAAAATGTTGGCCTTTTGAAAAATCTTGCTCAGATATATTTCTCTTTACTTTGATATACAGTGAGTGAAGTTCTTCCCTTATCACCAACCTGTGGGCAGGGTGCCCTTAACCAAACATAGTTTGAGGTCCTCTCTTTTCCTCTCGACACTGCTTTCTCCATTGGTTTGTATGTCTAGTGACATGGGAGGAAAAGGGGACACCAGCTAAGGCAAGTTCTGTCATAGACTGCACTTTGCCACATTTTTCCGTCTTAGATTTTGTTTAATATCTTACATTATGTTCCCACCAACTAGCTGGCAGGGCATAATCATTGCAGAAAGACATCTTTGGATTTCCAATTTTGCAGTTCAGAAACTTTTTTCTTTTGAAAGAGCAAAATATTCTCCCCATAACTATTTTTACTAGCACTTCATTACAAAAGGCAAAAGATGGGGATAGTTATTCAGTTTGTTTCATCTATTTGCAAAATTCTGTAAGAATTAACAATTTTGTTAACTCATTAGCGTAGCTCCTAGGAGACACAGGCAGTTAGAGACATTGGCATTCCTCAAAAATGTGTTTCTTTCTTCAAAGTCTATGAACTGGTTCTGTGAATCTACTGTTAATTTTTTTTCTACAATAAACATCTTGTTAGATAGCAGACAGATGTTCCCTGTAGAAATTAATTGTTAATGAAAAGAAATAAGAAATTTAGGTGACTATAAGATTGGAAATTGACTATGTTTCTGATATTGAGCAGTAAAGTGCCTTGTTGTATCAAGAAAACCTTTCTCTTAAAAATTATTTTTCATTTTATTCCATGATTCAGGAATAGTTCTTAATTATCCTCTTTGATTTTAATCTGAACCAGTAGTTCTTAATTCTGACTGCACTTTAGCAATAACTAGGAAGTTTTTTTTTTTTTTTAAGTTTCTCTGCTTGGATCCCAAGCTTGATCAAACGCAAAGAATTTCTGTAGGATGTGGCCCAGATGTCCACAGGTGATTCCGATAAACAGTGAGTGTTAGGAACCACCAAATGTACCAATATTGAATCTGTTGATTTAATTTTAAACAATATACCCTTTTAAGCATTGCTTTGTTCTAGAGAAGTTGATGTTTTATTAAATACTGGTATCTATGTATTACTATCAATATGTTTTGCAGAGATAATGTTAAGCTTTCTTCTAAGAAATGAAAAATACATACTCGTTAAACTTAGCAGATTTTCTAAGTAAAGCTAAGCTTATGTAACAACACTCACAAATTAAACATGTTCTCTTTGACTTTTCCCGTATAGTTATATAGTTATCTGATGTCCTGTAATATTCAGAGGGTTACAATGAGAACCCTCTGAATGATATTTGTCTGGTATTTATCTCACATCAAATGAAATCAATGTTATGGAGAATATTAAGGAACTTCTTCATAGAGGAAATATTTAAGAAAGAAGAAGTCCTTTATTCACGAAAACTTTTAAAAATTATAGTAAATCAGACTATTCAATAGATTCCACTAACATTAATTTTTTCTGTTAGGTTTTTATTTAGTAAAAAAAAAATACTATAGTGTGTTGCTGAGAGTGTCTATCAATGCAATAATATATCACACAGTTTTAGTCAGGACACTGTGCACCAAAGTAAATGAAAAGCTCAGGTGGTGTGCAGGAACATATTCTGTTTGTTGCTTCTGTTTTAACACTTGGAGCTTAGAAATTTTGTGATTAAATGATCCAGCACAGGCTCAACCCAAAAAATTTATTTACTGATGCACAAAAATGTAGATTTTAGTTGCAAGTAATAGAATAAACTGAATGCTGTGGACAAAAAAATAAACATTAGTCAGCTGAAAAGAAATGAGAATTATATTTGCTGTTTGGATCAATGGCCAGTACATTTTCTATTCTAAGGTACATTTCCAAATATCCCTTTCCAGATGGCCAAATTTAAGACCTTAAGTATTAGAACTAGAGCATTATCAAAACACACAGTCCTAGGCGTTGGGGGGGGGGGTAAACCAATAAGATACCATAGTTTAATTCTGTGAGGGCTCTCAAAATCAAATATTTCGAATTTATGAAGTGATTGTGGTAATTACAGTTTATGAATTCTAAAGCATGCGTACTACTCTCGAACAAGAAAGTAAAGATACTGCTTCATTACTTTTGCTTTCATGAATGCCTAGATGTCTTCCACCACTCTAGTATCAGAATCTCTTGGTGAGCAGGTTTTACAGGTATCCAATAGTGGTAAAACCATCATAGTCTTACCCATGACTAGATGAATCAGATACTTATTCATAGTTCAACACGGGGTAATTTTCTTCTTTTGAACTTCAGTGCCTCTATTTGTAACATTATGAAGATAAATAGTCCTATTCTGAGGTATGTTCTAACTAACCTGTATTTCGTACAGTAGTTCTGGCACACAGAAGTTGTAACGTGTATTAATAAATGAAAATGATAATACCATTAATAATACTGTTACTTGCAATAATATTGTCTTTAAAGTCCACAAGCCCCCAATGGTAGAATTTAAATTCATTTTAATTACTTCCAATTTGGTCTACTGGAAAAAACTAGTAGCTGGAAAGGGGAGTTTCATATTTAAAAAGTAAACATGACTTTGTGAAATGTGCTCAAACGGGTTCAGTATTTCCATTTTGTCTGATTATAGGTCTTGCTGCTATCTTATTAGTATTGTTATTTTTGATTTTCAACAAGTTTAGCATTTCATATGGTTGATTCATAAAACTCTAAGAAATAACTTTGTAGATTTAGTTTAGGAGGAGTTCATACCAATATTTTGAATGTGACAAATTTTTTTGTGTGTCGTGGACATTCTTTACATATCCCTTTGCCACCTTCTGTAAGAGTCCCTCTGTAGACTTCGTGATGAAAATGACACTCTTATGAAGTCGTCCAAAATATCTAAGTAAAATAAGCCAATATTGATCTTGTTCTGCACAAATGCTAAAATTTGTCCCAACAGAGAATTTCATTATGGCTCTACCAGCTGCCCTTTACTGCTATTGTTATTTTTAAATGTCTTATGTACAATATTTTTCTTTCTAATTAAGTAACTTTAAGTGTGGAGGAATCAATAAAGTTATTGTTAAGTAAACATTATTGTGTGCAAGAAAGTGAAACTCATTGCTACATGTTTGGTGGCTGGCAGAAAGGATTCTTTAATTTGTACTAAAGCATGAGAAAATCTATACAATATAAGTTATACTTAGGTTCTTTTTCTGTTTGTTAAGTGTCAGCTTTTGTATTCTGCTAGCTTTTGTATTCTGTATTTTGTATTTTTTCTGTTCAGTAGAAGTATATTCAAAATAAAGTTAAAGACAATAAATTGTGATGATAAAAACCTATTTTGTAGAATCAAGCCTAATTTTTTAGGCCTATAAATGTACTTCAATAAATCTATTATAAGAAATAAGCCCCAAGAAACTTCAGAGGCTTAATTTATTGATTGCTTTTATGGATATGACTGAAAAAATAGCCTTCTATACATTCCAATACCTAATTTAACTTTCATAGTTAAGACTATGTAGCTACTTTTCATTTTCATAGCACTAAGGAGGCTTTTTAGAGAACACGTCTGAAGGCCAAGCCCTCCCCAAGCGATTATGAGCAGAAATAAGCAGCTTCCTCAGGGCAAGGAACTGGCTCTTTATTCAGTTTGAGAGTAATGTTAAAAATGAACAAAAGACATTGTAACCATACCTTTCTAGGCACAGCCATGTTTTGTCTGCACAGAGTTTCTATCAGAAAACGTCCCCTCTGATCTCACAGAAGCAAGGGCCTCCCTGTGGGTCCCATCCACACTGGATGTAGCTGCCCGTGTGCCAATCACCGTTGTGTGACAGATCAGACAGCCCAGAAGATGACAAGGTCATGACTGTGCTTCTTCCTTTCTCGTCTGTACATTCTCAGAGTTAGGCAGTGTTCTTTTATGTATTTGTATCCATGGAGCCTAGGAAAATGTCTCATATATAAATAACTTTATTAATTTATGTAATAACTGAGTGTAATACATGAGGGAGACTTTTCTGTTGCCAGCAAAACTGAGCATTCAGGTGGATATGGTGGTACGTGTGTGTTCATATAGGAGAGAGGCAAATACAGCCAGCTAAAGTGATAGCAGCCCTCCTGTTTTCATTTCAAATCATTCTTCTTTTACATTTCTTTAGAAGGACTTGTAAAAAATTGCAATCAGTGTAACTGGCTTATTGTACCCTCAATGAATCCCCAACAATAAAAAAAAAAAAAAAAAACTCATCAATGAAAGGCAATTGTGGAAACCATCACTAAAACGATTTTTTTAACTATTTTTTATAAAGCAATAGTCTTCAGGATTGGGTACCTAAACTGCTGAGGCTACACAAAGAGTTCCTAGCAGGTACCTGGGCATCCTCATAAACAGGTTTAAAAAATCAGCCTCTAGATTCTCAGCTTCAATATGTGACCATTCCTAAAAACAATCTGCCAGAGAATTTCTGTGATCTATCAAATCTTTTTTGTTCTCTTCTCATTTCAAAATTGCCCTTTACCACTCTCCCAAAGGAGGGAGTACATCTCCCACACCCCACCTAATGTGACGCATTCCCACAGGGTGAAAACGCACTCAGGCACCAAAGGACTGTTCTAGACAGATTTCTTTTGAGGAGAAATTGTAAGAGCAAAATGAAAAGATAATTAAAGGACTGCACTCTATTTCAGCCATGAACAAATACGGTTTCGGTTTTCTATCTTGTTTGGTTATCTAACTTGTTCATTTATCTTAGAATTCAACAGTGAGATTTCCATCATGGGAGTAAAAATTATATTTAAATAGAAATTAAAAACACAGGCATTTTCATGGAAGTTCGGTCTGATTTTAGCTGATAAAACTGCCTTTGCCATTTAGATTATATGATAGACATTTCCCATAAATTGAAAAGATTAAATCTGAAGGTTTGTGGTTTTGATGAAAAATATAATGTAAGTGAAGTTCAGCATTGAATCTAACACTGTGAGGTTAAAATATTTACACTGAACTAAACGCAGAGTTGTATTTTTGCAAGCTTAATTAAATGAGCATAGTGAAGGGCTATGAAGATGGAAATTAATAGCACTGTGTCTGGATTTGTGGCACCAGTAGGTTTTATCACCTATCTAAAGTAGGATCAAATAAACAAAATGCATTCTTTACACTGTATAATGTTATGATAATTTTTTATCAAGTTTAAAATCTGCAAGGACATACAGAGGTTTTCAAAATTCTTTCCAATAAAATGAAAACATTTGAATACCACTGCATAGATTTCAGGCAGGTTTCCAATTTTGTTCTTGGATTTATATGGCAATATTAGTGGGAGCATGTATAATTGCACAGAAAGTCGTGATTTAAATAAAACATGACCTTGGCCTTCCCTTCCTAGTCCTCTTCATCTTGTAGAATTTAAGCAGAATAGGAATTAGACCAGAGATCTGCATTTAAAAGAGAATCTTTAGGAGTTCTGGTTCAAAATGTTGGGCAGAACATGTGCGTTTGCCTGCTTACTCTTCTGACCAATTAAATTAGCAATCCACCAAAACAAAGCAGAATGCAATACCCTGATATGTCTTAGTCATTTGGCACTGCAATCATAAAGTATTATAGACTGGGTGACTCACAAACAACAGAATTTTACTTTCCACACTTCTGGGGGCAGAAAGTTTAATCTAGATCAGGGTGCCAGGGCTGAGCTCTGGGGCAGCCCCTATTTTCAAACAGCTGTCTGCTCATCGTGCCCTTATGTGGCAGAAAGTGGAAAAGACAGCTTTCTAGGGTCATTATCATTGGTGATGATACTAATCCTTATCACGAAGGCTCCATCCTCCAATGTAGTTACTTCTCAAAGCCTTCACCTCCTAACATTATTACAGTGGGAGTTAAAATTTTAACATATGAATGTGGTGAGAGGGAGGCACAAATATTTAATCCATTGTACCGTACAAAAGTGAACTTTTCAGTATCTACTTGCTGCTAATAGCTTTTAATTATTTTTTGTTGTTGTTTCTAATAGCACTGCATGGAGTTGCTAAGACTGGTTTCTTGGTTTCAGATATTTGTAATTAATTAGGCTTATTTATTTCAACCTTCATTTATGCACTTATTGGTCAATTCTTTAAGCCATTTTATAACTTGCCAAAAGACTTGTATGAATCCTTCCCTTTATCGATTTTTATCATTTCGTTTGTTGCCACGTCTCTGAAGCAATGATGCGTCCTCATACCTCCCCTGTGAGGTAGGAAAGTTCCAGTTGCCTTACATGCTTGCAAAATTTATTGTTCTCACTTCAGTGTTAATCATTCCAGTGGCTGTGCCAAGCCATGGTTTTAATTTGTATTTATCTAATAAGAAAGGACATTGGTGACTTCCTCGCTTTTGCACAGGCCATCTGTTTGCTTTCTTCTGTGGAGTGTTCATATCTTTTGACAAGTTTCTAAATTGGGTTCTGTGACTTTTACTATCTTATTTGTGAGAATTATTGATACAGTCTTTATACAAGTCTTTTGTCACATATAATATACATTTTCAGTGTATGACTTATTCATTTTCGTAATAGTTAATCTTGTTTTCTACCTTTTTGCCTACTGCCCAAGAGGGGAAGATTTTTCACTAAATCTTTTTTGAACTTTATAGTTGGCTTTTCCTCCAAGTATATAATTTATATGTAAGTAATTTCTTAATAAATTGTGAGAAAGAGGCAAATACTATGGCTTTCAAAGGTTTATTCGGTTTTTCCAACTCAATTTGTTAAAGAAAAATTCTTTTAGCCATTTATTTTTCTGTACTCCTTTTTCAAATATCCATTGAATTCGCAAAGGGGAATCTATTTCTGGATTTTCTGTTCTGTTATACGTTTGAGCTTTTGATTCTTCAATTAAAATAGCAATCCACCAAAACAAAGCAGAATGCAATATCCCCATAGGTCTTAGTCATTTGGGGCTGCAGTAGTAAAGATTATAGACTGGATGGTTTATTTATTTTATTTTTTAATTTTTTTGACTGGATGGTTTATAAACAACAGAATTTTCCTTTCCACACTTCTAAGGACAGGAAGTTTTGCATATAAATTTTAACATATAAGTTTGGGGAGGGGTGTGGGGTGGTTATTGATTATTATTAGTGTATAGTAAGTCTTAATATCAGGTAATGTGTGTCCTACCATTATGACCTTCTTTTTTAGGACTGTTGTGACTATTCCAAGTCCTTTGTATTTCCTTATAAATATTTGAATAAATTTGTCAAAATCTTCAAAGGAAGCCCATTGTCATTTTCACTGAGAATATATCAAATACAGTACATGAAACAATTTAGAAAAATTGACACCTTGACAATATTTAATTTTCCATCAATGAAAGTGGTTTATTTTACATTTGTTTATCTTAATATTTTGTATTTTTTTCTATAGAGGTTTTGAACATCTTTTTATTCATTACTTAAATGTAATTTTTTATTCTAATGTAAATATATTTTTTTAATTTATTTTTGTGATTGTGCTTTTATTAATTCCATCTACCTCTTTTCTTTTTCTTCTCTGATCTTAATTATTCTCCTTCTATTTAATTTTGGTTTAACTATTTTCACCTTTTTTTATTTTAAGGGAAATTTAGATTATGTATTTTATATTTTTTATTCAAATATAATTTTTTAAAAGTTAAAAATTGCCCTCCAAACAATGCTGAGCCCAAGAGTTTGAGGTTGCTGTGAGCTAGTCACGGCACTTTACTAAGGGTAACAAAGTGAGACTTTTTCTTTTTTTCTTTCTTTCTTTCTTTATTTTTTGTAGCAACAGAGTCTCACTTTGTCAACCTTGGTAGAGTGCTGTGGTGTCACAACTCACAGCAACCTCCAACTCTTGGGCTTAGGCGATTTTCTTGCCTCAGCCTCCTGGGTATCTGGGACTACAGGTGCCCACCACAATGCCCAGCTATTTTTTTTGTTGCAGTTTGGCCAGGGCCGTGTTTGAACCCTCCACCCTCGGTATATGGGGCCAGTGCCCTACCCACTGAGCCACAGGTGCTGCCCCAAAGTGAGACTTTTTCCAAAAAAAAATTTATACCAGAAAAAAAATCAAATTTATCTCCTCAATATTTAGGATTCTTGTTACATTTTACATATAATTGTATTTATATGTAAGTTACTATATAAATATAAGTAAATTTATGTATAACTTTATATATATACATTTCAAATAATTACAAGATGTATGTGTGTAAATGAAAGATTTTCTTTTATATTTACCCACACATTTAGAATTTGTCATTCTTCTTTTTTCTAGAAAACATAAGCTTCTGTATGCTGTTATTTTCTTACAGAATTTCCCTCTCATTTCTAACACAACAGTAACTCTTGTAACAACTTTTTATCCATTCCTTTCAATGTGGAAATGTCTTAAATTCACCCTGATTTCTGAAGAAACTTTTTGGTTTTTGCCTTCCATTGTCTTATTGTTCCCACTGGTGCCAATAAAATGTCATAATTTATATGCTTCATCCAAAGCTTGTATTATATCTTGTTTAGCTATTTTTCAGATGACTTGTAATCTTTATATTTTAGCAGCTTGATGATAATGGGTTGAGGGTGTGTCTTTGCATTTATCCTGCTCAGGGGGTGCTGAACATCTTCTACTTCTCACCAATATCGGAAAACTTTTAAGTATTACCTGTTCGAAACTTTTTATTTCCCATTCTCTATAATCGTTTACCCTGATTGCTAAGTATATATATATTAGCCTGATTGATAGTGTCTAACAGTTCACTGAGACTTTGGTTTTTTGTTTTTTTATTTTTTTATTGTTAGGGATTCATTGAGGGTACAATAAGCCAGGTTACACTGATTGCAATTGTTAGGTAAAGTCCCTCTTGCAATCATGTCTTGCCCCCATAAAGTGTGACACACACTAAGGCCCGACCCCCTCCCTCCATCCCTCTTTCTGCTTCCCACCCCCATAACCTTAATTGTCATTAATTGTCCTCATATCAAAATTGAGTACATAGGATTCATGCTTCCCCATTCTTGTGATGCTTTACTAAGAATAATGTCTTCCATGTCCATCCAGGTTAATACGAAGGATGTAAAGTCTCCATTTTTTTTAATAGCTGAATAGTATTCCATGGTATACATGTACCACAGCTTGTTAATCCCTTCCTGGGTTGGTGGGCATTTAGGCTATTTCCACATTTTGGCGATTGTAAATTGAGCTGCAATAAACAGTCTAGTACAAGGGTCCTTATGATAAAAGGATTCTTTTTCCTTCTGGGTAGATGCCCAGTAATGGGATTGCAGGATCAAATGGGAGGTCTAGCTTGAGTGCTTTGAGGTTTCTCCATGCTTCCTTCCAGAAAGGTTGTACTAGTTTGCAGTCCCACCAGCAGTGTAAAAGTGTTCCCTTCTCTTCACATCCATGCCAGCATCTGCAGTTTTGAGATTTTGTGATTCTCACTGGGGTTAGATGATATCTCAGGGTTATTTTGATTTGCATTTCTCTAATATATAGAGATGATGAACATTTTTTCATGTGTTTGTTAGCCATTCATCTGTCATCTTTAGAGAAGGTTCTATTCATGTCTCTTGCCCATTGATATATGGGATTGTTGGCTTTTTTCATGTGGATAAATTTGAGTTCTCTATAGATCCTAGTTATCAAGCTTTTGTCTGATTGAAAATATGCAAATATCCTTTCCCATTGTGTAGGTTGTCTCTTTGCTTTGGTTATTGTCTCCTTAGCTGTACAGAAGCTTTTCAGTTTAATGAAGTCCCATTTGTTTATTTTTGTTGTTGTTGCAATTGCCATGGCAATCTTCTTCATGAAATCTTTCCCCAGGCCAATATCTTCCAGTGTTTTTCCTATGCTTTCTTGGAGGATTTTTATTGTTTCATGCCTTAAATTTAAGTCCTTTATCCATCTTGAATCAATTTTTGTGAGTGGAGAAAGGTGTGGGTCCAGTTTCAGTCTTTTACATGTAGACATCCAGTTCTCCCAACACCATTTATTGAAAAGGGAGTCTTTCCCCCAAGGTATGTTCTTGTTTGGTTTATCGAAGATTAGGTGGTTATAAGATGTTAGTTTCATTTGTTGGTTTTCAATTTGATTCCAAGTGTCTATGTCTCTGTTTTTGTGCCAGTACCATGCTGTCTTGAGCACTATGGCTTTGTAGTACAGACTAAAATCTGGTATGCTGATGCCCCCAGCTTTATTTTTATTACTAAGAACTGCCTAGGCCATACGGGGTTTTTTCCAGTTCCATACAAAACGCAGAATCATTTTCTCCAAATCGTGAAAGTATGATGTTGGTATTTCAATAGAAATGGCATTGAATAGATTGCTTTGGGAAGTATAGACATTTTAACAATGTTGATTCTTCCCATCCGTGAGCATGGTATGTTCTTCCATTTGTTAATATCCTCTGCTATTTCCTTTCTGAGGATTTCATAGTTTTCTTTATAGAGTTTTCCTTCGCCTCCTTCATTAGGTATATTCCTAGGTTATTTCATTTTCTTTGAAACTATGGTGAAGGGAGTTGTGTCCTTAATTAGCTTCTCATCTTGACTGTTACTGGTGTATACAAAGGCTACTGACTTGTGGACATTGATTTTATATCCTGAAACATTACTGTATTTTTTGATGACTTCTAGGAGTCTTGTGGTTGAGTCTTTGGGGTTCTCTAAGTATAAGATCGTGTCATCAGCAAAGAGGGAGAGTTTGACCTCCTCTGCTCCCATTTGGATTCCCTTATTTCCTTGTCTTGCCTAATTGTATTGGCTAGAACTTCCAGCACTATGTTGAATAGTAAAGGTGACAGAGGACAACCTTGTCTGGTTCCAGTTCTAAGAGGAAAAGCTTTCAGTTTTACTCCATTCAGTAAAATATTAGCTCTGGGTTTGTCATAGATTGAAGCTATCTCTGAGACTTTGTTTTTTAAACCCTTTATTTCACTGCTTTTTAGGTTGGAGAATTTCTATTGCTCTTCCTCCGTATTTATGCTGCAGCCTCAATGAGGATAAGTCAAGTTAGTAAAGTTTTCATCTGAGCGCTAACATTTCCATTCTTCTTTCAGTAGTCATCATCTCCCTGTGGATACTTCCCATTTACCCACTCTATATGATTATGCTATCCTCCAAACTTTCAGCAGGTTTTGTGAGCATTTCAGAGTCTTCATGTGAAGATACCAAAGTCATGACTGAATGCTTTCTTTCTTTATTATGAATATTTTGCCAGTTCTTTGCATGTCTGATAATTTTGATTGTGTAGCATTTTGTACACTACGCAAAATGTATATGAAAAATAAATCATT